>NC_030434.2:1704644-2004644 GCF_001660625.3 Ictalurus punctatus | reverse complement strand
ATAACTGGACAAGCACTCGCACTAATGGAGGTCTCAAACACAAAGTTTGGCTAACAAGAAATCCTGGGAAGCTAATGGCTGGGTTTGGAGTACAAAGCATATAAAGACAACGTTACACAATGAAAACTGTGAAATGTCCAATTCAAAACACAACATAGCATAAAATTTACTCTTAAACCATGATAAATTGGATTTACCAGGCAGATGTAAGCCGTCAAAGTCCTATGGTCTCTTGCTCGCTGCAGAAAGAAGTGAAGAAGGAAGCGCACACGGATTGCAAAACCGAGATCACGGATTACACACGGCTGTGTTTTTTTCTTTTTTCTTTCCCCTTACCTGGCACTACGGGGGCTCCGTAGCACTCTATTAAATACAATGTATTCTGTTCATTTTTGTATTTTTTTTTTTCAGTTTATTTCTTTTTGCAGTATAACGATTGTAACAATGGGTACATTGTGTAAATCCTCTGTATATATTCGTTTGTTAATGTTGTTCTGCATGAAAAATAAACAATTAAAAACATCATATACCCAATTATCTATGATAAAACAACTAGCCTTGTAGTAACACTAAAAAGCCACAATAAATGAAATACAACTAAAACTTTTTATACTACATGTGTCTTTAGGTATAGGCACCAATAACAGGATCCCGGTTAGCGAAGGGCTAATTTGTGGTTGCCAACATTCAGTGGAGTCAGCTAGCTTAGCTGTTGTAGCTAGCTAGCTCTTAAAGTTTCTGTATTAGTTTGCAATTTGTGTACAAATGTGCATTTATATATAAAGACACCATGTAGCTAAGTGTTTACATCAGAGTGTCTAATGGACTAAATGAGACCTATTATTTTTTTATTAACTACCATTTACTCTCCGTGCTCCCACACTCCAAGAGCGTTAGCATTGCTACAAACAAAGCATGTAAATGATAACCTTTAACTTGCAATTCTGTGAAAACGAACATAGAAAGTCGCAATTACCTCTTCATTTTTGCCTTCTTGACAGAAACAGACTTCTATAGGTGTTTATATTCCATAAGTATTTAAGATACATGTGTAGTATCTACCCTTATCTATGTACTATTTTTACAGGACTGGTCTGTGTGGACTCGGTTGCAGAATAAAGAGCTTGGTTATAAATAAATGTGCAAGCAATGTTTTCATAAATGCAAGACGTGTGTTTAAGGAAGGGTTTGAGTCTGTTTGTGCACTTTGAAAAACTGGGGGGCCTGTATGGGTTAAAATGGCATTTTTGAACAAAGAAATCTTTTACAAAATAGAGAAGTAAAACCTCAAAACGTAAAGGGGCATCAGCAATGCAGAACTATCCAGGGGACAAATTTCAGTAATTATATTTAGACACGCATTTTATATACACTTACTGTCCCCTTTATTAGAAACACCTGCATATTCATACAATTATCTAGATCAGCCAATTATGTAGCAGTTGTGCAATCCATAAAGTCATGTAGATACAAGTCAATCGCTTCTCTCATCAGTGACCAAGTATTGTGGCACAGTTGTTTGTACCAGATGGGCACGTCTGTGTATTTCAGAAACTGCTCATCTTCTGGGAAGCACTAATTTGTTTGACAAAAAGCACAGAGTTGTTGATAGAAAGCTGAGGAAAATTACCAGATTGGTTCAAGCTACCAGGACATAGTTAATTAAAATGATCACCTGTGCAATCACCCTCACATATCATATTAGCCACCCCTTTTCAAAAGTGCAACTAAGGGCTGCGCCAAAATATGGCCTTAAGCATTCTGCCTGGCAGGTGCAAGCAATTTAGGTTAATCAGCCTGGAGAATTCTGGGCAACTGAGTTCTCCTGGAGAGAGCCCTCTGCTGTCTGATGGCACAGCCTCTTATAGTTGTCATCATATGAAAAAAGTACAATGTAGTAAACAGATAAGAGCAGATAAAGAACTAAATCTTAGTCAAAAACACAATAGTAAACAACTAACATTATTGAATGACTGATCAATAGAATGAAAGAAGAAGCACTTCATTATGAGATTATCATATGATCAAAGTATAATGTAGTAAACAGATAAGCACAGATACTACACTAAAGCTTAGTCAATAAATATAGTAAATACCAGAGTTGGGGTACTCAATCCGGGACTCAGACTCAAGTCCGGACTCGAGTCCAGTTATGAACGAACTCACACTTGTCATGCACTCGAGTTAATTTGTACTAGAACTGGACATGGTCTCGGACATTTTGGACTGTAAAATTTTTCTGAGTACAGTCGAGTCCATGTCATGTGTAACATGAAAACAAAATTTTAAAAAATAAATTACAGCATAAAATTAAGATGGCAAGAAATTAAGGAACGTCTCCCTGCCTGACCAGGGGGCTTTCTGTTCACACACACACTTGAAACTCGTGCACAGAAAGCCGCCTCATCATGCGAGTACCGAACGGAGTTCTCTTTAGCGGTTTTGTATGCTTGGACGGTCAAATAAATATGCACACATCATGCAGGTCTGGCTGAGTATTCATGGAAACACTGTCGGTTATGTCTTAAGTGAATGTAAACGGGGAGGGAATCGGAGGTGTGTATTAGATTACAAGAACAGAGCTGTGTTCAGAAATGAGTTTGTTGTCATTCATAGACAGATTAAAAGCAGTAATAAAGCATGCAGCTTGTTGTTACGACATACTGTTAAATGTATCTACTCTGTACTCTTTCTCAGCCTATGTAACTGTGTAGGAGAGGCATCAAATAATTGAAGTGTCAACTCGAACTGGACGACGCAGTATAGTGTGATAGAAATACTCTTGAGAACTTTTCCCACCCTCCATGTGAAATTACACCGTATGAGAATTAAGAGAAAAACCATCAGACCATGAAAAATAAAAAGCCCCTTTTTGAGTTTTCCCAAGCCAGCCTCCCATCTCCTCATTTCAGGTCCATGTCACATGGTAATTGGCCATACACTCTTCCTTTTTGCACTAGCTATCAAAGCTATTATAGTTTTGGAGGCCTTGTACTGTTTTGGCACGTTTCTGTTTGGAAATTAAAAATCTGTGCAAGAAATGTCAAATCTTCTTTTAACATTCCACATACCAAAAGAATTGTTATTAAATTAAAAAATGCCCCGCTGATGACTTGATCTACCCATCAAGGAGTTTTGCCAAAAGGACCCAACCCAGTCCTTTTGTAATTTCCTGGGCATATTGAGGAAGGTGTGGTGCAAATTGGCACATTAAGAGATTGCAAAGCCCCTCAGTGCCGACTCTGTGGTTCATCAAACCACCAGGCAGGAGTGTTCCCTGTCCCCAAGGCCTGCAGTTTGTGAGGAAGCAGAGGGCACCTCTTTAGAGACTGCTCTTTGAGACAAAATCAATTTATTCAAGGATGGAGAAGACATTGGGGAGCTCCTACATCAAAACACCATCCTTCCGTTATATCAGCAAAGGAGAACAGACCTCCAATTGATGAAGTACAGGTGCCAGGTATCTCAGACACACCAGAGGCAGCAGATAAACCTTCTACTCACATAGCAACAATATCAGGAACAGAAGAAGGGCCTACAGGTAAGCCTGCTTCACAGTTCAGGATCTCCAAGGTGGGCCTCCACTTAGGGTTAGGGTTAGGGTTAGGTTTATTGTGCCGAGCATGAGAACTTAAATGAGGCTGCTTCAAAGGACAAGGATGTAACCCAGACTGCCATGCTTACACAGTCCCATAATAACCTCAGAGCGATAGCCTCAGAAATCTGCATGCCTGCAGTTCAAGAGCCTGACAGTGCAGCAAATGCTAAGCCTGATTGCTACTGTCAACCTGAATTACCTTCCACAATCCTGTTTGGGACTCAGGGGGTATGTCGGTGGGAATGGAGACTGTTTCACTGTTAATGATAGCAGATATGCAATCTCCTGTAGACAGGTCAGACAGTCCTTTTCCAGGTGAGGTGGAAACTGCAGCGTAAGCAGCAGTAGCTCAAAAATGCCCAGTGGACATTCACTGATCACTATCCTCCCCAGAGAATGGACATTCAAATAACACCAGGCTCACACAGCTCTTTGAAACAGTACCTATCAATGAAGTTGATGCACTAAATCAAATGACACACAAAACTGACATTTTGTAGTAATTTTCACAATTTAAATAATAAAAAAAAAACCAGATCAGTCATATGGAAAAAGTAAGTACATCCATACATTCATCATACTTTTAAATACATAAAATTTAAATCAGGTGTTCAAGATTGGGTGCCAGTGATTAGAACCTGCTTAGGGAATGCAGATGGAACCTTATTTATGGAGTCTTATTTATACCTCTCTTATACAGTATCTCAGAAAAGTGAGTACACCCCTCACATTTTTGTAAATATTTGAATATATCTTTTCATGTGACAACACTGAAGAAATGACACTTTGCTACAATGTAAAGTAGTGAGTGTACAGCTTGTATAACAGTGTAAATTTTCTGTCTCCTCAAAATAACTCAACACACAGCCATTAATGTCTAAACCGCTGGCAACGAAAGTGAGTACACCCCAATTGGGGCCAATTAGCCATTTTCCCTCCCGGTGTCATGTGACTTGTTAGTGTTACAAGGTCTCAGGTGTGAATGGGGATCTAATGTGTGGGAGTGATGTTTGTGGAAGTGTATGAACAAAGGATCATGGCATGAACAAAGGATATTTCTGAGGACCTCAGAAAAAGGTTGTTTGATGCTCATCAGGCTAGAAAAGTTACAAAACCATCTTTAAAGATTTTGGACTACACCAATCCACAGTCAGACAGATTATGTACAAATAGAGGAAAGTCAAGGCCATTGTTACCCTCTCTCTATGAGTGGGGGCCGACAAAGATCACTCCAAGAGAAAAAATTGTATGAGTCTGCAAGGTCACAAAGGAACCCAGGGAAATATTTAAGCAACTAAAGGCCTCTCATATTGGCTAATGTTCATAAGATAAGATACGATAAACTTTATTGATCCCCCACTGGGGAAATTCCCTCATTACAGCAGCTCAGTTACACAAAAACACAGATATGAAAGAATATGTATTAAATAGGATTAGAATTGGGGAAAAAATGTCTAAGATGTGTGTGTGTGTGTATGTATGTATATATGTATATATGTGTATATATATATATATATATATATATATATATATATATATATATATATATATATATATATATATATATATATATATATATATATACACACACACAACAGGAATAGAAAAATAAGAATAAAAGTAGTAAATAAAAAATAAAATAATGGTAATATGGACACTGAACACCAATGTATGTACAGATGAATATGAATATATACAGATGAGTAACACTTTCTTTATATACATAAATGGATCAATGCATTATTGCACAGTTAACAATAGAGGGTGAGCAACAAATAATAATAAATGAATAAATGTTTATATTGCAGAATTATTGTGAATGTACAGGTTAATGATGCAAAACAGCTAATAGTGCTACATTATGTTGTTTTTTGTATTAGAGTCTGACCGCTGTTAGGATGAAGGACCTGCAGTAGACCAGGACAGAGCTAGCCCTCTTAACCAGTTTGTTAAGACGTTTCCTGTCCCTCTCTGTGCTCCCAACTCCCCAGGAAACTACTGCATAGAAGATAGCAGATGTTACCACAGTGTCATAGAAAGATTTTAGCAGGGTCCTGCACACACCAAAAGACCTCAGTCTCCACAGCAGGTGGAGAAAACTTTGACCCTTTTTATACAGGACATCTGTGTTTATGGACCAGTCCAATTTACTGTTTAGGTGAACACCCAGGAATATATACCTCTACACCCTGAATTCTCACCGGCATATACTGGGGTGGCCTCCTGCAGAGGTCGACTACTATCTCCTTTGTCTTGCTGGCATTGAGGCAGAGGTGGTTTAATTCACACCAGTTGACAAATTCAACGATGACCCCCCCCCGGATTCCTGATCATTCTCCTCTGATACTTGTTCAACAGTGACTATCATCATAGAATGTCTGCATGTGGGAACTGCTAGTGTTATGCCGCTGTGTATAAGGTGAAGAGAAAGGGAGCAAGCACTGTACCCTGTGGTACTTAAAAAATAATAATAATAATTTATTTTTATTATTATTATTATTATTATTATTATTATTATTATTATTTAATTGTACAAAATGGAAAAGGGGACAGTCGTAAAGCTTTCAGATGTACTTAATGAAAAAGGGAGGGGACCTATTAGGTTTTAATACAAACTACAGCCCACATCCAGCTCTAGACCAATCCTACATCTGTAGCTATCAAGTCTATGCAGGTGTATTGGGCTGGCACAAGCCAACCTACCCTAGACAGGCTTTGTAGGCCCCCAATGGAGTTTTGGACGCCTGGGCTGACTTCATGTATGGCTCTGGTTTCTCTTCATTCACGCATAAATCTTTCGCCTTTTACTAAAGATTTCCGTGGAGAGGAATGTTGACGAGTTCAGTTTATTTTTGTGGGCTTTGCTGTGGCAAAGCTGTATTTGTTTTACAGTTTAATGTAAGAGAGGGAAGGGGTCTGGCTTTCAGATGCAAGGTCAGTTGGGGGTGGAGTCTAGCTGCTCAATTCTCGCTGCGCAAGGTCCTCAAGCACGTGGTAACGCATGTCGTCCAGGAGTGGAGGCTTTGCCAGCTGGTGCTCGTTAGGCCAGAGGCCATAACGGGTTATCACTTCTCGGCTTTTTGGCTAAGATCAAGTGGATCTTTCATGATGCCCAGAGAAGATGAGACATGGCCAGCCCGAGTGGTGCAGCTTCGACATACGGTCAGAATGGAGCTTCATGCAGATGTAGAGACCAAGAGGCGATTTGGATGGGACAGGGTGGTGCTGTGGATTCTGAGGGACTTCTGCAAAATGACTGTCTCCAAGATCTTGTGCCTGCAGGGTTTCACGGCCTCTGGCTTCTGGGATGTGACCTTCCACACTTTCTCGGACTGCTTGGCTTGTTTTGCCCAGAGTTCCAGACACCCAGCTGAGGATGTGCTGTGGGGGCTTCGCTTGGTTCCTTTGTTCACCATGGATGAGGTGCCTTTGACCGTGCACCTATACAACCCCGTCGTGGCAGATGAGGACGTCAAAATCTTCATGGGGAAGTACTGTGCTTCAGTGTCGGCAGGAGAGAAGATACATGGCTGGTTTGGTGTTTGGAACGGAAAGAGGAGACTCCTGGTGAGGCTGAGGGTGGACCCAGCAGTGCCAGGGGGCCTGCTTCACCCCCAGGCAGTTTTGCCATTGGGCCTCAGGTTTCTCTTCTACCCTGGCCAGCCACTCTACTGTCGGCGGTGAGACGAGGATCTGGCAAGATGTATAGATATTCTGGACGGGCAGGAAATGGAGTCCTGCGGTGACTTGGGCGCTGGAAGCCCCATGAGCTGGGATGATGCTGACCTAGACTTAACTTCGAGTCTGTCCCAACCAGAGTGGACAGCCGGGGGTCTTCCAGACAAGGTGGAGGAGAAGGAGGAGCCAGGAGCTTCCAGGGGCAGGCAAAATAGAAAGGAGGAGGCGAGGAGAGAAAGGCAAAAAGGTTTTGTGTGGAGAAGGGGCAGGGGTTAAATCTTCACGTGGCAGAAGGCATGAGGAGAGCAGGAAAAACAGAAGGTGATGAGGCCCAGAGGGGATGGGAAGGACCCCCCTTGGTGACAGACTCACAGGAGGAAGGAAAGGATTGGCCCCAGGGGAGGGCACAGAAAAGGAAAAATGTCAGCAGGAAAAGAGTAGATCGCAAACAATATGAAGGGAAATGAGAAGGGGAGAAGAGAGGCAAACTGCAACATGGGAGATGTGGATATGGGGACTCATGGAAAAACTGGGGAGCAAGAGGAAAGAGTTTCATGTGGAAGGGGGAGTTTATTTTTTTATCTTGAGTTGGGGGCACAATGGTAAAGTTAAATGTGGCATCCCTGAATGTTCGGGGAATTAAGCAGCCCCTAAAGGGGGCAGCAGTGTTTATGACTATGTTCTGTCCCCTTTGATGTTATGTTTTTGCAGGAAAGTGATGTAAGTTCAGAGGCTGTGGGGAAGAATTTTTCGAAGGGGTGGGGGTGTTATTTAGATCTTTTGATTTCAAAGTAGTGGCAGCAGTTTTGGTGGTGCTGGGGAGGGTAATGTGTGGATGGGAGGTGGAAAAAATTCAGAGCAATTGGGGTATATGCTCCATGCAAGGGAGAACAAAGAAGGGGGGTTTTCCAGCAGTTGGAGCCATTGTTCTTCACCAACAGGCTCTTGCTGGTGTGTGGGGGGATTTTAATGTAAATATAGAAGCAGAGGGGGAAGAGAGCTGGCCCAGGTAATGGCGGGAACAGGTCTGGTGGACATGTTCAGGGTCATTGAGCCACAGGCCCCGGGTCATACTCGAGGGAACTCTAGAGGTGATACCACTCGACAATTAGAATGTAAATGGCATCAAACCAAATTGGTAGTAATCCAAACAGCATGGAAGGAGAGCCTACTGACCTATAGAAAATCTCTTAGCGATGCTAGAGAAGTCTCTCTCTCCACCTTAATAGGAGATAACAAAAACAATTCTAGATTTCTATTCAACACAGTAGCAAAATTAACTAGGAATTAAACCACTACACAAAGAAGCACTCAATCATTACATAGCATTGAAGATTTTATGAAATTTTTCATTGGTAAGATTGAAAATATTAGAAGTGAAATTTGTGCCATTAAACTAAAACCAGACAGTATTATAACTAACCCTGTAGATTATAATATAGCAATATCAGATCAACGTTTAGATTGTTTTACTCTTCTTAGAGAGACCGAACTAGCTTCATTAATCTCTTCAGCAAATTCATCAACTTGCATACTAGATCCTGTACCTACATGTTTCTTTAAACAGATTTGTCCTGCAGTAATTGAACCACTTTTAAATATAATCAATTCTTCCCTTAGCACTGGCCATGTACCTAAATCACTTAAATTAGCAGTTATTAAACCCCTGATTAAAAAACCTGACCTTGACCCCTCTCAAATGTCCAGATATAGACCTATATCAAATCTCCCCTTCATTTCCAAGATCTTAGAAAAGGTTGTAGCACAGCAGCTATGCTCATAGTTGCATAGGAACAACATTCATGAAATGTATCAGTCAGGATTTAGACCTCATTATAGCACAGAGACAGCGTTAGTTAAAGTAGTAAATGACCTGCAACTGGCCTCTGATAAGGGTTGTGTCTCGTTCCTTGTGTTACTTGACCTTAGTGCAGCTTTTAATACTATAGATCATACTATTCTCCTTGACAGATTAAAAAATGTTGTTGGCATTAAGGGAATGGTCCTCTCCTGGCTCAGGTCTTTTTTGACTGATTATCAGTTCCTAGATGTAAATGGAGACTTCTCCACGCATACCGAGGTTAAATTTGGTGTTCCACAAGGTTTTGTTTTAGGCCCACTGCTTTTTACTTTATATATGCTACCTCTAGGTCAAATTATTCGTAAACATGGAATAAGCTTCCACTGTTATGCTGATGATACACAGTTGTATGTTTCAGCAAAGCCAGAGGACAGACAGCAGCTTAGTAAAGTTGAGGATTTTGTAAAGGACATTAGACGTTGGATGCTAACTAACTTCCTTTTACTTAATTCTGATAAGACAGAAGTACTTGTATTAGGACCACATATAGCTAGAAGTAAGCTTTCTGATCACATAGTTACTCTGGATGGTCTTTTTGTTTCATCATGTGCAGCAGTAAAAGTCCTTGGAGTGATTATTGACTCCAGCCTATCATTTGATGCTCATGTAGATAATATTACTAGGATAGCCTTCTTTCATCTCAGAAATATGTCGACGATAAGAAATATATTGTCACTACATGATGCAGAAATATTAGTTCATGCATTCGTCACCTCTAGACTAGATTACTGTAATGCCTTACTGTCTGAATGTTCCAGTAGGTGCATAAACAAACTCCAGTTAGTCCAGAATGCAGCTGCTAGAATCCTAACTAGAACCAGAAGATATGACCATATCACCCTGATCTTTAACACTGCATTGGCTCTCAGTGAAATCTTGCATTGATTAACAAATACTATTATTAACCTATAAAGCACTAAATGGCCTCGCACCACAGTATCTAAGTGACCTTTTGGTTTTCTATGATCTGCCACGCCTATTTAAATCAAAAGATGCAGGCTATTTGACGGTACCTTGAATAGCGAAGGCTACAGCAGGGGGTAGAGCTTTCTCTTATAGAGACCCATAGTTATGGATCAGTGTTTAAGGCTCTGTTCTAGGCTTAAAACATATTTGTTTACTCAAGCCTACCTAAAGACTGAGTCTGGTTTCTTCCTCTTAACATCTTAGGGAGTTTTTAGTTGCCACCATCGCCACTCAGTGGCTTGCTCAGATGGGATAAATTTGCACCTTTAATATTTATATACCGTGTTGATATTTCTGTAAAGCTGCTTTGAGACAATGTCTATTGTAAAAAGCGCTATAGAAATAAAATTGAATTGAATACCGCTGGGCTCGACCTCTTAATTGTTACAGACAGAGTCAGGGTACAATCGTTTCTCTGGAGGCCCTTTTGGGCCTCTGATCACTGCATGGTCATTGGAGGCATACAACTAGAGGCGGGGCAAAGAGGGCGACTTCCATGGTGGTTAAATGTGACCATGTTGCAAAGACTTCTGCCACCTCTATGTCGGCTGGCGGCGTATGAGAGTGTTGTACACAACACAGGCAGAATGGTGGAAGGGGGTAAAAAAGAGGGTTGCCACTCTGGGCCTATGGTGGGGACAAAAGAGGGTGAGGAGAATGAGAGTGTCCAAAGCCGCCAGTGGGGCTCCTACATGGAGGGCCTGACACAGGGGGCTCAGGTCGTAACCTCGAAGGAGGAGATGCTAGAAGTGGCCAAAAGCTTCTATGGAGATCTTTTCAGAGGGGGAGAAATGGGTAAAGACCTGGCAGCAGGTTTCCTGGATGTTGTGGCGGGCAGGTTACCGGAGGAAAGCATAGCAGCACTGGAGGGGCGGTTTGCTTTAGAAGAGGTAGAGAATGCCATGCTGTCTCTAAGGACAGGTGTGGCCTCAGGCAGGGACGGCTTGCCGGTGGAATTTTACCGGACTTTCTGGCCACTGGTGGTGCTGGATCTGCTGGCCGTCTATCGCAAAACGGTGGAGTGTGGAGCTCTACCTCCATCCGATAGAGTGGGGCACATCACCCTCCTGCACAAAAAGGGTGATGGAGCGGACCTGGCAAATTGGAGACTGATCATGTTATTGACTGCAGACTACAAGATCTTGGCTAAGCTACTGGTCTTGAGTCTGAGGAAGGTGATAGCGAAGGTGGTTCATCCTGACCAGACCTGTGGGGTGCCCAGAAGGAGCTGTGGTATGAAACTGGCACTGATCAGAAACACGTTGACTTGGGCTGAGCAGCACGGGGCGCCCTTGGCTTTATTGAGTTTAAACCAAGAGAAGGTTTGATCGTGTCTCGCACGAGTTCCTCTTCACACTGCTGGAGAGGATGGGCTTTGGTCCAGGTTTTACGGCTATAGTGCGACTGCTGTATGTCAGGGTGGTGAGCTGCATAATAATAAATGAGTACTTCTCCGAGCTGGTTACACAGCAAGGAGGAGTCAGGCAGGGTTGTCTTCCGTCACCCTTGCTCTATGTGCTGTACCTAGAGCCGTTGGTGGAGAGGTTGAGGAGAGAGCTTGCTTTCCAGGGATTTCACATTCCTGGTGCAGGAGGGATAAGGGCCAAGGTGTCGGCGTATGCGGACGACATGACCATGTTCTTTGGCCGAGATAGGGACTTCAGTGCCGTGGAGTGTGTGCTGAAAGAATTTTCAGATGCCACCGGAGCGCGCATAAACCGCGGAAGTCAGCGCCGCTGTGTGCGGGAGCGTGGGCAGGGAGGATCAAAGTCCTGGGGAGTTACCCGCTGTGCCAGGATGGGCTCAAGATTTTGGGGGTGGTCTTCTGGGGAGAGAGGGCAGCACCCAAAAGAATTGGGACATCGCCTTGAGGTAGATACAAGTCAAGGCTGAATGCTTATCTTATTTATGTTTATCTGGAGGGGGAAAATGTGAGCAGGTGGCCAGAACAAGAATGTAGATGGAGCACAAGAAAGAGGGACGAGGAGTGATTTGTGCCCCCCTCAAGATCATGGTGATGTATGTGGCATTTCATGGAAGGTTGGTCGGGGGATGGAGGGCCACATGGCGTCCTAGTTTGGAAGGTTCGGGCTGGGTTTTGCCCTGTGAAGCGTGGTGCCCTGGAGAAGGACATCGCCATGGTCAGAGGACCGCCCGTGGCATTACCAGATGGTGGCAGATTTTGCTCGTGGCCAGCCCTGGATTGTGGTAGATAGCCTCTTGTTAGACCATAGGAGGCTGTATAGAAGTTGGAGAGACTGCTGCACAGCAGGAACCGGTGAGACCCTTCCCAGGGGACCAGGGAACCAGGGGTTGAGTGGGCAGCTAATCAGCCCACATGGCTAGATGAGGCCAGCAAAGATCTGCATTGGCTGGGGGCTCTGGGACATCTCCCCCTGAGAGAATGGCTATACCGGCAAGGCTCAAGCCGCACACCTCTGTGCCTGATGGGATGCGGAGGTTAGGAGACAGTTGAGCACACATTGCAGTGTGGTGGTCGGGGGGGGCACAGCAGGTATACACCACGATCTGTATGGTACAGCGCATGGGACCAGAGGTTGTGAGGCCTTGTTGGCAAGCAATCTAAGTGGCAAAGTGCATTTTGTGGGGCGCAAGGAATGAACGTATCAGGAGCCTGTCTGCGTGTGGCTGCCAGGGTAGCCTGTTCGAAAGGTTCAGGGCCAAGCTTAGGAACGTGAGGAGGGATGATAAAAGGACAGAGGGTTTGCAAGGGTAGGAGGGAGGGGCAGCAGCTGAATGGTGGCCTCATGGGCAGAGGGGTTAAAGAAGGGAGGAGAGCATGACGATTGGGAGGGGATCCCTCTTTTGGGTTTAAAGGTGCTCACTTTTGTTCCCATTCGGGGAAGTTCCTATATTTCTGGAGCAGATGTGGGAGATTGCCCTAAAATTTTGCCAACAAACTGAAGGGTAACAAGATGGCCACCCCACAAACTGAGCAAACAATGGAGAAGGAGGCGGGCCCTGTGGAAAAGTCAATTTTCCCATCATCCTCAGGGCTTGAGCAGAAACGGGGAAGTGGGGTGGACCTAGGGGTGGAGTCAGCCAACCAGAGGGAGGAAGCTACCCCCTCCCCAGAAAAGAAAGGCCAGGAAATGGAGGAAGGGACGGCTTCCTCCATGCAGACAGTATCAGAGAAAAGTTTATCATCTGGGGAGAGTGACACAGACAGTCCATTCCCAAATGTTCAATTGCAGAAAAGACCTGCAGGGCAGAAAAAAATGAGGGCAGAGCAGCGGCGAGACAGTTCTTCCTCGGAAGATCTGAACCGTTTGTGGCCCTCAGAGCCCCCAAATGAGGTTTCCTTCTTGCACCTCCAGCTAAGAACATCGTTGCCAAAGGAGCCGCAAGAGGATGCCTCTGTGGCCCATGAGGCAGCAGACACTTGCCCTCCTGAACCCAGGCCCACCGAGATAAAGGAAGAGCAAGTGTCACAAGAGATAACCTGTCTTCAGTAGGTTTTTAAATTTGTCTCTGCAAGTTTTTTAATACTGTTGCATACCTTTTTAACCATACTGCTCATGACCCTCACAATCTCAACAATCTATGTGAGAAGTGTGAGGTCCACCCTGAGAGCACAGAGTATTTTATCCCTTTTAAAATCTTTTAAGTCAGATGTGGTTTTTATTGCAAGAGTGTGCTTTATACACTCTTTATGTAGTTACAGGAAGTGGGAAGACCTGTGGACCCCAGGACCCTCTGTGTGGAGTGGCTCCAATTTTAATAAATCTGATGGTGTTGCTATTTTAATATATAATCCAAATATCTTGGTAAAGGGCAGCACAGTGGTGAGGGATGGGCGGGCACTTTTAGTCAATCTGACCTTTTTAGACAGGGATTTTACTATTCTTAATGTGTATGGTTTTCCGGAAAAAAAAAAGAAAAGGTATGAGCTTTTAGAAGACATGCAGTCCCACATGCTAGGGAGGGCTCCGCTAATTGTAGCAGGAGATTTTAATTGTATTTTAACAGTGAAAGATCGGAAAAGGGTAGTGGGGGAGTGTGCGGTAGGGTTTAGTTAAGGATTTTAAACTAGTCAACTATTTTAAAGCATTGCATCAAAGAGAGAAGGGCTTCACCTGGTTCAGTGGTGATGGCACCAGAGCCTCTCGGATCGACTATGATTTAACACGGGACTGCCCGCCAACCGATGCTACACTGTCCCCCTCTCCTTTTCTGACCACATGATGCTGTCTTGCACCCTTTCACTGTCCACTGGTGTGACTGTAGGAGGATGGCTGTGGAGGCTGAACTGCTCCGTTTTAGAAGACGAAGAAGTAGTTAGAGAGTATAGGGAGCAGTTCAGACAATGGCAGACCCTCCAGGACTTTTATGAGTCACGAGCACAGTGGTGGGAGATGGTAGAAGAAAGGACAAGACCATTTTTTAAGAAGGTAGGGGGAAAAAAAGAAAAATAGGGAAAAAAGATGCATGATGGGACTACAAAAAAGACTGTAGAGATATTTTAACCTTATTAACTGTGGGATGGATTTTACAGACAAAATCAAAGAAGTAAAAGCTGAAATGCATGTTTTATCAGACATACAAAGTAGGGGGGTCATTTTAAGAAGCAGAGAGAGAGAGACTGAGGAAGGGGGAAACATGTACAAGGTATTTTTTAAAAAAAAAAAGATTGTATCAAGGGGTAGTGTAATTACCACAATAAAAGATGGTGGGAGGGAGCAAAACACAACAAATGAGATTTTAGGTGGGATGGAAGAATTTTATAGCAATCGGTACAGTGAAAAATACGTACACAAAGATACCTCGGAGGAAGTTTTAGCCATTTTAGACAACAAGGTCAACAGTGAAGGAGTGCTTTTATACCAGGATTTTAAAGTTTTATAAATGCAAAATTCTTTAAAAGGTTTTAAAATGGGGAAGTCCCCAGTAATGGATGGACTCCCCCTAGAATTTTATCTGACTTTCTGGGACATTTTAGCACATGACTTACTCACTGTTTTTAAAGAATTCGAGACCTTGGACAGACTTCCAGACAGCTTCAGAACAGGGATAGTGTCACTTCTACACAAAAAAGGTAACAGAACTAACCTAAAAAATTGGAGACCCATCATGCTTTTAGAGTTTGATTGTAAACTTTCTAGTAAGATTTTAACTGTATGTATGTCGACTGTTTTAGAGGATGTAATCCACCCGGATCAAGCATGTGCTGTGCCTGTAAGGAAGATTAGAGAAGTCATCTGTTACGCGAGAGACAGAAATATCCAACTAGTAGTCCTAAATCTAGATTTCAAAAAAGCATTTGACCGAGTCTCACACCAGTTCCTGTTTAAGGTATTGGACAAAATGGGGTTCCCTGGTAGGTTTATAGCCGGGGTGGGACTGCTGTATAATGGCCTGGTCAGCAAAATTTTAGTTAATGGGCATGTGTCCAAAGCAGTAAATATCCACAGTGGCATCCGTCACGGGTGTCCTTAATCTCCCCTCCTGTATGGGGCTTGCATTGAGCCACTGGCACAGATCTTGAGAAGGGATAAATGGATCAATGGACTGGAAGTTCCTGGGACTGGAGGACCGACGGCAACGTGTGTTTTATATATGGACGATGTAACCCTTTTAGCCACCGACGTTTTATCCATACAAAGAGCAATGGACTTGACTGACTGGTACAGTCAGGCGTCCGGCGCTAAGCTCAACAGGAGCAAGTCTGAGGCCCAGCTCTTCGGGCTGTGGGGTAACGTGGACACAGGCAGACTGGAATTGGTTTTTAAAACTGATTTACCAATTTTAGGTGTCAAATTTGACAAAGAGGGTAAAGGATGGGGAAACTGGACTGACATGATAGGGAAAATTAGGCAAAGACTGGGCTTTTGGGGAATAAGACAGTTGACTTTTGAAGGTAAAGTTTTAATTTTTAAAGCAGTGATTTTACCTTTTAATATTACTTGTGTTCACCTGTTATGGGAGTGCGGCACCGCGCGGGACCAGTGGACATATGACCGGCCCCCAGTATTTCCCATGCCTGTCAGCAGGTGGGATCCAGATGGACTACAAGCTCGCCATCCTCGGGGTGGGCCGGGGCTCGAAGGGCTTAACAGCGCAGGGATTCACCACCACCTGGCTCACCCTCAACACTATAAAGGATGCCATCTGGAACACCAGAAACCTGCTGGTGGGGAAACACGTGACAGTGCCCCTACACGCAAGCGACCAAATGGCGAAGTCCACGCTGCAGGGGTACCGCACATCATCATTCGGGGGCCCCTGACCCTGGCCGTTCGTAGATGCACCCTCACCTACAAAGGCTATGGGAGCAGCGAGCCGGAGGGGAGAGGATCTCTGCTGGTTACTGGAAGTGACGGGCCTTGGCCGTGGCTCGAGAGCAGTGTGATGGGCTCCTTTGGTAGGGACTCACACCCGGTCTTGAAAAAGAGAGGACAGTTTAGTGTTTTTTTTTTATTTGTTTGTTTTATACACACACACACACACACACACACACATTTGCTTTTTATATATTTATTTATTTTTAACAACCGAAAGGATTTTATAGACACATCCAACTTTATCTTCTTTTAACAATTTTAAAATAAGAAATTTGTGTTTTATCTAAGTTCATTTATAAATCACAAATGTTGTTAATGAACCGAGAAGACAAAACCTGTGCACCTTGTGAATGTGAAGAAAAAAGTGACACTTTTTTTTTTGAAAGAAAAAATCTGTTCTTATCAGTTTAATACCTGATTCGTCCTCCATTTGAGGACTTTATATTAAACGGATTTTTAGAGCGAGGAGCTAGAAGAGGGGCTTGCTCCATCCGCTCTACTCATCGACCTGGAATGGTACACCTTTTCAAAGGGGTCAGATAAAAGAAGGAGGAAATAAATAAATATTCACGTTAAACGATTGTACAAAATGGAACAGGCGTCAATCGTAATGGTTTCAGATGTACGTAATGGGCAAAGGGAGGGGACCTAATAGGTTTTTAATACAAAGTATGGTTAGAAGAAGAAGGGGGGGGGGGAAGTAGGGAAAAAAACAAAGTGATTAAAATATATATATATATATATATATATATAAAAAATTGTACAAAATGGAACAGAGGTAAATCGTAATCGATTCAGATGTACTTAATGGGAAAAGGGAGGGGACCTATTAGGTTTTAATACAAACCACAGCCCACATCCAGCTCTAGACCAATCCTACATCTGTAGCTATCAAGGCTGTGCAGGTGTAAGGGGCCGGCGCAAGCCAACCTACTCTAGACCGGATTTCTAAGCCTCCGATAGAGTTTCGGAGGCCTGGACTGACTTCCTGTATAGCTTGGGTTTCTCTTCATTCATGCATAAATCTTTCGCCTTTTACTAAAGATTTCCGTGGAGAGGAAGGTTGACCAGTTCAGCTTATTTTTGTGGGCTTTGCTGTGGCAAAGCTGTATTTGTTTTACAGTTTAACATGAGAGAGGGAAGAAGGTTGGCTTTGGGATGCAAGGTCAGTTGGCAGTGGTGCCTAGTTGCTCAATCATCTCTGCACAGGGTCTTCAAGCACGTGGTCACGAATGTCGTCCAGGAGTGGAGGCTTTGCTAGCTAGTGCTCGTTAGGCCACAGGCCATAACGGGTTATCGCTTCTCTGCCTTTTGGCTAAGTTCAATTAGTGGAGACAGCGATCGACTCTTTGGTGGCCATTGTCTTCAGTCTTTGCGTGGTTTTGGAAAATGAATGAATGAACGAATGAATGTCTTTATTGTCACTATACACATGTACAATGAAATTAAGAGCCACTCCTTTTTTTTCCCGTGCCAACATGTACATAAAATAAATACTATAGACACTATATACCTATACTATAAAATCAGTACATGTGTGTGTTTAAAATGGTTATAGCTTTTGGAAAAAGAGTGTACTGGAGTCCTCAGTCCTGTCCCAGCGGAGCAAAGTATGACCTGCTAGCTGCATGCTAGCATCGGGTATCCTCGGATGAGGCCAGGTTTCAGTGATAATCAAAACACAACAATCACGAACGTAGCGATTTCCAGCTAGTTGTAATTCCAAATCGTCCATTGTATGCACTAGGGATCTGGCAATGGAGAGATACAGGCTCAGTAAAGGTGGCTTATGTGGTTGTTTTCTTAGCCTTAACATAACACCGGACCTGCATCCCCGCTTCTGCTTCCTCTCCCTCATCCGTCTGCGCCGCCTCCTGGACCCGACGACAATCCACGGAGAGCCCGGCAATCTCGCTGTCGTCTGGGATGTTGTGCGTGTGATGAAAGACTCTCGAAATAGGTATCTGGTGCTGGTCCCCAATATCCATAAGGTTCTGGCTTGTGTAGCGAATGTTCGCAGAACCGATAATACACAAACAAGTAATAAAGAAATAGTACAAAAACAACAAAAAAGAGCACTAAAAAGGAGATCCGTGAGCCACTGCGACTGTGTGCGCCGCCATCTTGGAATCTATCCAAAAAGAAAAAAATTTTTTTTCAGTGCCTGTTGGTGAAAGGAAGATCAAGCCAGTAGACCTGTGGACAGGTAAGTACAAATTTATTAATTTATTTATTGTGTTTAGGTTTATATTTGTTTTAGTTATTTATTACAGTTTATTTATTTATTGGCTAGTGGCGCCTCCAAAATGTCGGCTGCTCATGCCGGCATGAGGAGGTACCACAGCGTACGTTTCTTATTTAAAGAGGTGGATGGTACGCCCCTGGGTATGTCACTCCTTGACTTCTCCAGGAAGCTCATCCAAAAATCTCTTAATTTCAAACCAGATGAACTGAATTGTCTGGTGACTCTGCCCCTGAACAAAGGATTTGTTGTTAGCTTTAGGCTTGCTTCTCTGTTAAATGATTTCTGTGATGAATGAAATGAAACACAAGAAATAATATGCCTTTAATATGACTATAACTTCATCTCTGCAAGTTTATTTTTAACACTGTTTTATACATTTTCAAACTATACTGCTCATTATCCTCACAATCTCAAGGTGAGAAGTGTGAGGTCCACCCTGAGAGCACAGAGTGTGTTATCCCCAGAGGTATGGGTAATCCTGTCAAGAGATCTAAGGTTTTTACACATTTGAAACGTTTAAACTCCGATATAGTATTTTTACAGGAGACTCACCTACGTATCATAGGTTACACTGCCCTTGGGTGAGTCAAGTCTTCCACTCGAACTTCAACTTCAAAGGCAAGAGGGGTCACTATTTTAATTGGCAAAAGGTCACAGTTTTCCTCCTGTGATAACGTTATTGCTGATGTGAACGGTAGATATATTATAGTTTCTCGTACTCTAATGCAAAGACAGGTGTTGTTGGTAAATGTATACGCTCCAAACTTTGATGACGTGGAATTGGCTAATAGATTGTTGAGCAATCTCCCGTTCTTAAATACTCACCTGTTGATTTTCGGGGGATATTTAAACTGTGTTTTTGACCCAAATTTAGATCGGTCTAATAGCCGTTTTCTGAATCAATCTGCTGTCTAAAATATTTTCCAATTTTATGTGTCAGAACCGTCTCGTTAATCCCTGGAGATCCCGTAACCCCTCTCTTAAAAAGTTTTCTTTCTTCTCCCAGGTGCATCATTCCTTTCGATGATTGATTATTTTTCATAGACAGCACTCTTGATTCTTGTGTAGTTTCTTCTGACTATCTGGATATTGTAATTTCTGATCACGCGCCTCTACAATTAGATATTCATCTTTCTATTTATAAACGTAGCCCACCGCCTTGGTGATTTAATTATCTTCTTTTAGCAGACAGTGAATTCTGTGAGTTCATTTCCACTTCTATAGATGACTTTCTTTCCTTCAATCAGAATGACTCCACCTCTTATTCATTGTTCCAGATCATGGAACTCCTCTTCTGGTCCTTGGTGATTTCAACATTCATCTAGACAAGCCACATGCAGCTGATTTTCTTGCTCTCCTTCCCACATTTGACCTCAAGCAGTGACCTCAGTGGAATCTTATCTCTCTGACAGATCCTTCAAGGTATCATGGAGGGGAAGTATTTCTGAAACTCAGCAACTCACAACTGGCGTTCCACAGGGGTCAGTTCTGGGTCCTCTCCTCTTTTCTATCTAAACTACATCTCTAGGGCAGGTGATTGAGTCTTATGGCTTCTCATATCATTGCTATTCTGATGACACCCAGATCTATTTGTCCTTCCAGCCTGATGATCCATCCGTCTCTGCACGCATCTCTGCTTGCCTGCCGGACATCTCGGTCTGGATGAGGGAACACCACCTTAAGCAAAACCTGGCAAAATCTGAGCTTCTCGTCATCCCAGCCTGTCCCTCAAATCAACCACAACCTCACTGTACAGCTCAGCTCAACCACACTAAAGCCAACCAGGAAGGCCAGGAACCTTGGGTGATTCTTGATGACAGCTTGACCTTTACAGACCACATCTCACCAACTGCATGGTCCTGTAGGTTCATCCGTACAACATCAAGAAAATCAGACCCTACCTCACCGAACAGGCTACACAGACTAGTCCAGGCTCTTATCTCAAAACTGGACTACTGCAACTCACTACTCTCGGGCCTCCCAGCCAGCTCCACCAAACCCCTTCAGATGATTCAGAATGCTGCAGCATGCCTCATCTTCAACCAGCCCAAGAGAACCCATGTCACACTCCTCTTCATCTCCCTCCACTGGCTTCCTGTAGACCCGCATCAAATTCAAGGCCTTGATGCTCACCTACAAGACCTTGTCTGGAACAGCATCCTCCTACCTCAACGCTCTCCTGAAGGCTTACGTTTCCTCACGCAATCTGCGATTGATTAGCGACCGACGCTTAGTAGTTCCTACTCAGCATGGCTCAAGGTCCTGTAGGTTCAAATTTAGCCTATTACCCAAAAACATTTAAAATTCAACTTGGACGCCAATACTCACATCTACCTCTGAGCCCAGTTGGAGATAGAAAAAATACACCAGCCGTGAGTGAGAAGAAGCAAGGGTCCAGCTTTATTGTTCCATTCCACCACACGAGATCCACACCGATGAGAATTCTCAAAAGTGTTCCCCCTACCCTGAGCTTAAGCTCCAGTATTTATACTGTATTTACACACTAAATAACCCATATGTTTCAAGAAGACTATGATCTCACTACCAAAAGGGTTAAAAAAGAGCTCATTTACCTTACTCTTATGTTCCAGAAAAGGGCTATTTCACTTACACATAGGATTGAAACCAGGGGTTTTAATTTACACATAAAATCAGAACCCAGGCATTTCTAATAACCCAGAAAATAAAAACCCTGAGTTTCTAGTTACTCAGAGGATCAGAAACCAGAATTTTCAGTTACCTAGGGCATCAGAAACTTCGTTTTTCATTTACCCAGAGAATAGAAAGTGGAGAAGACTAAACAATCTAATGGGACCTTGGTCTTATTGTTATCTCGAGGGGGGGGGGCAGTTTGACCCAACCACCCTTATAACTGGCTCTCTTCATGGTTCTCTTAAAATTAAGGCCTTCCTTGCGAGACGAGAATCTTCACCATCTGAATCATGAGTAAGTTATATTTTCCTGTATTTCTAGTTTTTATTTTCAGATTTACTCTATATCTCTTATTATATATGCTGCTTGAAAAACCGGTTTACTGTACTTCCTACTTCTTAATAGCATTTTTATAAAAAAGTATGTATGTATGTGTGTGTATATATATATATATATATATATACACTTTTTATTATAAGACATTACCCTTATAATATCTTAATATTCCTTTTTATTATTCTTATAAAGTTATAATAGTATGTGTGAGAGAGATTGTGTGTGTGTGTTATGTCTACTTGCCCGCCCTTGACTGTACGAGGGTGTGTGTGTTTTAGCACTCCTCAGCTTGTACACTTCTTTCGACTTTTTGACTAACAACCCATAAAGATCTTTAAAGTTAAAAGTTTAAAGTTGTTAAAGTAGTAAATGACCTTCTACTGACTTACGATCAGGGTTGTGTCTCGCTGCTTGTGTTACTCGACCTTAGTGCAGCTTTTGATACTATAGATCACACTATTCTACTTGATAGATTAGAAAATGTTGTTGGTATTAAGGGAACAGTCCTCTCCTGGCTCAGGTCTTATCTGACCGATCGTTATCAGTTCGTAGATGTAAATGGTGAATTCTCCATGCGTACTGAGGTTACTTTTGGAGTTCCACAGGGTTCTGTTTTAGGCCCACTGCTCTTTACTTTATATATGCTACCCCTAGGTCAAATTATTCGTAAACATGGAATTAGCTTCCACTGTTATGCTGATGATACACAGTTGTATGTTTCAGTGAAGCCAGAGGACAGACAGAAGCTTAGTAAAGTTGAGGATTGTGTAAAGGACATTAGACATTGGATGTTAATTAACTTCCTTCTACTTAATTCTGATAAAACAGAAATACTTTTATTAGGCCCACGTGTAGCTAGAAGTATTCTTTCTGATCACATGGTTACTCTGGATGGTCTTTCTGTTTCATCATGTACAGCAGTTAAAGACCTTGGAGTGATTATTGACTCCAGCCTATCATTTGATGCTCATGTAGATAATATTACTAGGATAGCCTTCTTTCATCTCAGAAATATTTCTAAAATAAGAAACATATTGTCACTACATGATGCGGAAATACTAGTTCATGCATTCGTCACCTCTAGATTAGATTACTGTAATGCCATACTGTCTGGATGTTCCAGTAGGAATATAAATAAGCTCCAATTAGTCCAGAATGCAGCTGCTAGAGTCCTAACTAGAACTAGAAGATACGACCATATCACACCGATATTATCAATACTGCATTGGCTCCCAGTAAAATCTCGCATTAATTATAAAATACTTTTATTAACCTATAAAGCACTAAATGGTCTCGTGCTACAATATCTAAGCGACCTTTTGGTTTTATATGATCCGCCACGCCTACTTGGATCAAAAGATGCAGGCTATCTGACGGTACCTTGAATAGTGAAGGCTACAGCAGGGGGAAGAGCTTTCTCTTATAGAGTCCCACAGTTATGGAACAGTCTTCCTATTAGCGTTCGGGACTCAGACACAGTCTCAGTGTTTAAGTCTAAGCTTAAAACGTATTTGTTTACTCAAGCCTACCCTGACTAGATTCTGTTCTACTACTTCGCAGTCATAATTATCTTTTTTCTCCATCTCTCCTTTCGCCGAGCCCCACACGAATTTATGGAGATACTAGAGATCCAGATCCTCTCTGCCTCTGGATGGAGCTCAAATCTTCTTTAATTCCAGACTGCTGGGACTACGGCTGCTCTTAACGCCATACAGACTTCATATAAATCCATAATGAACTTTTTCACACTAACTGTTGTTACCCAGATGAGGATGGGTTCCCTTCCGAGTCGGGTTCCTCTCAAGGTTTCTTCCTCTTAAAACATCTTAGGGAGTTTTTCCTTGCCACCGTCGCCACTCGGTGGCTTGCTCAGTTGGGATAAAATTCGCACCTTTAATATCTGTATACCATGTTGATATTTCTGTAAAGCTGCTTTGAGACAATGTCTATTGTAAAAAGCGCTATACAAATAAAATTGAATTGAATTGAATTAAAGTGTTCTTCCAATTTATCCACCTCTGACTAAAACCGCTTCTGTATGTCTAGGTGCCGGTGCCCGTCGTCAGTCCCTTCTCTCTCCGTTACTGGACCTGGATCTGGACACTCATTACCAGCTTGTGCATCTCACTGCTGATATCATGATGCTACTTAACTATCTTCGCAGCACCCCCCCTAGGAATAGAGATCCGGGGTTCCCCCCTCTTCTTCGATACAGAATCTGCCCCATGAACGTGCGTGTTGACGCCTCTACACAGTCAGAACCAGAACCCCCCTCCAGCTTCCAGTCCGAGGATGATGATGTCTTCTCTGATCCGGGCCCCGACCATTCGTCCCTCTTCTCACCTACCAGTCCGCCCGACTCTCAGTGGACCGTTCACTTCACCCTCGCTGATTTCCCCATGTCCCCAGGACGCACCCCATTTTCTTCCCCCTCTCGCTCTCCTCCAGACTACGCACCCACCCGTCCTGTGAATTACCAATAAAATTAAATTTTTACTCATACTAAGTCTCCCTCATGTTTATTTCATGTCATTTTTATCCACAACAAGGTCCCTTTCAAGAACCTTCAAACTAACTGCTCCTCAGTGGTGGAATGAACTTCCAAACTCAATCCGGACCACAGAATCTGTCACCATCTTCAAAAAACAGCTAAAGACCCATCTCTTCCGTGAACACATAACCAACTCATTTAAAAAAAAAAAAAAAAAAAAAAAAAAAAAACCTGCACTTACACCTCTACTCTGCACACTTTGCTTCTTCTGGAACTCAATTAATGGATCTTGTATGGTAGCACTACTTGTATTGTTCTCTGCTTGATATCGCTTTGCTTGTATTTTCTTATTTGTAGGTCGCTTTGGATAAAAGCGTCTGCTAAATGAATAAATGTAAAATGTAAATGTACCCATTTGAAAACAGTGCATTTGTAGTGTAGTCAAAAGTAAGGTCAAGGGAGGGGGTGGTTAAGTGTTGTACAGCCTGATGGCTGTCGGCACAAAAGAACATCTGAAGCCAGGTACACAATATGGCACTGCACAACTTTCCTTTTCTGACACCCGCTTATCACTGAGAAGAAGATAGAGAATATTTATGTCTTTGCAATAAGCCGTTCACACATTTTGCGAACTGGCTAAAGCATGTATGCACTTTTGCAAAATATAAGGTCTTTGTTGTATTGGCCACAGAAAGAAGTACTTCTTTAAAGCTAAATTCTTAAAGTTCTCATTTTAAGCAGTAGTCTCTTTGGTCAATATGTTAAAACAACGATTCAATAATTTTAGATATTTCAATTAGAGGTTAAGAATACTTATGCATTGTGAGGAATTAGCCCGGGAAGGGCGGCGTACAGACCCACAGGAGGCAGAAGAACGTTCACAAACGGTGGTTTATTGGTGCAAGGGTGAAGTGAGTGGGTTGTGAGGGGATGAGTGCGGGGCTTGTGGAGGCGTGACTGCCGGTGTAGCCTACTCGTGGTGGAGGCGGGATTCCCGAGACGGGGGCGAGGGTTTTCCCGGTCCGGCGTCCTCCGTAGGTGGGACTCTCACCACCCGGCGATCTCGTCCGCGCTTGCACCTTTTGTGGAGAGAGAGAGAGAGAGAGAGAGAGATTAGCGTGGGGCGTGAGGTTACCGTCGTGCTCGGTAATTGCGAGTCGCTATGTCGCTGGAAAACACGCACGGAGTCCGTCTTGTCGCTACGGTATTCTCTTCTCTCGTACGGCCGGAAGCGCGCCCTTTTATCCTCCTCCACCGTCGCCCGAGTGGTGGAATTTCTCCGTTGGGTCCCCCAATCGCTGGCCGGTGTCGCGTCAGTCCCGCCCCGCCGCGGCGGTCCTTCCGGCTGGCGGAATGTTTGGCACGAAGCTGCCCACGTCGTGCTGGTGCGGCAGTTGGAGAAGGAGCGATTTCCTTCTTGTGGGCGCCGGCTCTCTGCCCGTCACGACAGTACCCCCCCCTCAGCTCCGAGCCTACTGCCACTCGGTGGTGGGCCCAGAGGGTGTCTCGTCGTGAGAGCCCATCCGCGTTACCATGCTGGGCCCCCGCCCGGTGCTTAACCTGAAAGGAGAAGTCTTGTAAGGCGAGGAACCAGCGGATTACCCGGGCGTTGGTGTCCTTCGCTTTGGCCATCCACTGCAGGGGGGCATGGTCCTTTATGAGGACAAAGTGCCTGCCTGCCAGGTAGTATCTCAGCTCCTCGATGGCCCATTTTATTGCCAGTGCCTCCCGCTCAACCGCCGCATACTTCCTCTCGGCCGGGGACAGCTTCCGGCTGATGTAGAGGACCGGGTGTTCTTCCCCGTCGAAGGTCTGGGAGAGGACGGTGCCCAGCCCGGTCTCGGATGCATCAGTATGTACGGTGAACGGGAGGTCAAAGTCCGGGTTGTGGAGTACCGGCGCGCTGGTGAGGGCCCCTTTTAGGGCCTGGAAGGCCCTTTCTGCGTCGGCTGTCCACCTGACCTGGTCTGGCTGGCCCTTCTTTGTAAGGTCTGAGAGGGGAGATACTACAGCAGAAAAATTAGGCACGAACCTGCAGTAGTAGCCCGCCAATCCCAAGAAGCCATGTACCTGTTTTTTCGACGTCAGACGCAGGTAGCCCTTCACAGCCTCGATCTTCTTTAGTTGGGGCTTCAGCATTCCCCGTCCGATGCGGTATCCCAGGTACTGGGCTTCCGTCAGCCCCAGGTGGCACTTCTTCGGGTTGGCGGTCAGGCCGGCCCCCCAGAGTGCTTTCAGGACCTCCCTGAGGTGGAACAGGTGGTCGGCCCAGGTGGAGGAGTGGATGACCACGTCGTCCAGGTAGGCCACTGCAAACTGCCGGTGGGGCCGCAGGAGGATGTCCATTAGCTGCTGGAATGTGGCGGGCACCCCGTGGAGCCCAAAGGGGGGAACCCGATACTGCACATCTGCGAACTGGTCGATCAGCTCGGTAAACTCCTGTCTTTGGGCAGGGGTGAGGTCCTCCCCTAAGCCGACCAAGGTACCCTTGCCCCGGTCCGAGTCCTGAGCTGCGAACGCCGACACCACCGGGGCTGGTTCCACTCACTTTTTCAGCAGGTTTACATGGTATAGCTTCTCGTCCATCCGCTTACCGGGCTTCTGCAGGCGGTAGTTGACCGGGCCCCGGCGCTCGAGGACGGTATATGGGCCTTACCACCGCGTGAGGAACTTGCAGGCGCTGCTGGGCACTAACAGGAGGACCCGGTCCCCCGGCTGAAATTCCCGGGGCTGTGCGGGGCGGTTGTATACCTTCTTCTGCTCCTCGTGCATGTGCTCCCGGACGATGGGGCCCACCCTGTCAATCCTTGCTTGCATGTCCTGCACGTACTCGACGACGGAGCGGAAGGGGGATGGTTGCTCCTCCCAGGTTTCACGGGCCACATCCAACAATCCCTGCGGGCGCCGCCCGTACAGGAGCTCGAAGGGCGTGAAGCCCGTGGACGCCTGGGGGCACTCCCGAATGGCGAAAAGTACGTAGGGGAGGAGGAGGTCCCAGTTCCTCCCCTCCTCGTCCACCAAACGGCGCAGCATCCGCTTGAGGGTCTGATTGAACCTCTCGACCAGCCCATCGGGTTTGGGGGTGGTAGACCGAAGTCCGGAGGTGCTTCATCTGCAACAGACGACACAAATCTGCCATTAGCTTCGAGACAAAAGGCGTACCTTGGTCGGTCAGAACGTCCTTAGGGATCCCCACTCGACTGAAGAGGAGTACCAGCTCCCTGGCGATGTTTTGCGAGGTGGCCTTGCGGAGCGGCACCGCCTCGGGGTACCGAGTGGCGTAGTCGACGAGGACCAGGATGTATTCATGGCCCCGGGCAGACTTGGGTAGGGGCCCCACGAGATCCATGCCCACTCGCTCAAATGGGACGCCGATAATGGGCAGGGGGATCAGGGGCGCCGGCGGGGGCCTCCGCTGGGCCGTGCGCTGGCACTGCGAGCACTGTTGGCAAAAGGCCCGGACCTCCGCATCCATCCCGGGCCACACGAAGCGGTCCCGCAGCTTCTCCAGGGTATTTCGGGCCCCCAGGTGGCCGCCGAGTGGATGGGTGTGCGCTAGGTACAATAAGACGGCCGTCTTGGGTCGGGGCACCACCAGTAGGTCCACCTGCTCCCCGCGGCGGCAGGCCCGTTATTAGAGGAGCCCCCCTCGGACGAGGAAGTACAACGTGGGGAGCCTCAGGTCTGGACTCTGGCCGACCCCCTCTATCACCCGTACCTGAGCCCAGCAGTGCTTCAGCCGGTCATCCTCCTTCTGCTCCCGGCCGAACTTCCCCTCCCGGTTCACCTGGGGAAAGACAGACGGCAGAGGGTTAGTAGTTTGGGGGGTCTTACCTTCTGTGGTGGCCTCTCCGTCGTGCTGGGCCAGGTAGGCCGGCCGGGCCGGGGTCCCCTTCGTACGTCACCGCAATCTCCGGGGCTCGGCTCTCGGTACCACCAGGAATCCTGGCCAGTCTCGTCCCAGGAGGAGGGGCA
The DNA here is from genome assembly GCF_001660625.3 of Ictalurus punctatus. NCBI lineage: Eukaryota > Metazoa > Chordata > Actinopteri > Siluriformes > Ictaluridae > Ictalurus > Ictalurus punctatus. Next base: position 1,976,540 of record NC_030434.2, on the reverse strand, counting down.
GGGGGAGTTCGGGGATGATTCCGACCTGGAGGGGCCAGGTGCCGGCTTCGCCCCGGATCTGGACCTCGGCTGAGGGGACTTCCCGGGTGTCCCCATGGACGCAGGTCACGGTGAGCGTCCCCCTTGGGCGGCGCTCCTCAGGCAGGATGGAGGGCCGGGCGAGGGTCACCGTGCTCCCGGTGTCCAGCAGGGCGGTTACCGGTCTCCCTTCGACCCACACCGTCAAGGAGGGCGCCTCCGGTGGTTGCTGCTGATGGAGGGCGCAGCCTGCCAGCCATGGTTTTGTAAGCAGCCGGGCGGCTTCCCTCTCCGGCTCTGTAGGCATGGGCTTGTCTCGGGGGTGTTCACAAGTGGGCGCCCTCTGGGGGTTCCTCCAAGTGCGGGGCCGGGTATGGCGGTCGCGCCGGGGGACCGAGGTGCTGCTGCTCCCCGGGGTCGAGCTCCAGGGTGGCCAAGGTTTGCTCCAGGACAGTTAGGAGTTCCTGGGGTGTGTGCCCCCACGGCCTGTCTCTCTGCCCGGGGTAGCGCCCTTGGGAAACGGTCGACCGCCACTTTCTCCGCCACCTCCGAGGCGGTATGCCGATCCGGCCGGAGCCATCGTTTGGTGGTCCGGATGAGGGCGTTCATCTGGCAACGTGGTCGGGCCCCTGGTCGATAAACCCAGCGATGGAATTCAGTAGCAGCCTGGCCAGGGGTTCGGCCACACCATGCCAGGACTCCCTCCTTCATCACCAGGTAGTCCGCGGCCTCCTCCGGCTCGAGGGCATAGTAGGCTGTTCGGCCCTCTCCCGTGAGCAGTGGACCAAGGGCGCGTGGCCAGTCGTCACGGTCCCACCCCTCCCGGCGGGCGATACTCTCGAAGGCTTCGAAGTACGCCTCGAGGTCCTCTTTGGGGCCGAGGGGGGGTAGTAGGCGGCAGATCTCGCTGCTTGCGTCGGGGAGAGGCATGGAGGCGGCAGGGGTCTCAGTCCTCATGGCGATCAGTGTGTGTGTGGCGACCTGAAGGCTCTCGGCGAGCTGCTGCGTCACAGCGTGCTGCTGGCGGCTTGTCTCCAGCAGGTGTCGCAGGGTGCGGTCCATTTTGTGGGTTTTTTTTTTTTTTTTTTTGTGGTAGGCGAGTCTGTACTATGCCTGCATTCTCCACCAGTGTGAGAAATTAGCCCGGGGAAGGGTGGCGTACAGACCCACAGGAGGCAGAATAACATTCACAAACGGTGGTTTATTGGTGCAAGGGTGAAGTGAGTGGGTTGTGAGGGGATGAGTGCGGGGCTTGTGAAGGCGTGACTGCCGGTGTAGCCTACTCGTGGTGGAGGCGGGATTCCCGAGACGGGGGCGAGGGTTTTCCCGGGCCAGCGTCCTCCGTAGGTGGGACTCTCACCACCCGGCGAGCTCCTCCGCGCTTGCACCTTTTGTGGAGAGAGAGAGAGAGAGAGAGAGAGAGAGATATTAGCGTGGGGCGTGAGGTTACCGTCGTGCTCGGTAATTGCGAGTCGCTATGTCGCTGGAAAACACGCACGGAGTCCGTCTTGTGTTGGCTCAAATTTAGCCTATTACCCAAAAACATTTAAAATTCAACTTAGAAGCCAATACTCACATCTACCTCTGAGATAGAAAAAATACACCAGCCGTGAGTGAGAAGAAGCAAGGGTCCAGCTTTATTGTTCCATTCCACCACACGAGATCCACACCGATGAGAATTCTCAGAAGTGATCCCAATACCCTGAGCTTAAGCTCCAGTATTTATACTGTATTTACACACTAGATAACCCATATGTTTCCAGAAAAGGCCTATTTCACTTACACAGATAATCAGAACCCAGGCATTTCTAATAACCCAGAAAATAAAAACCCAGCGTTTTGAATTACATAGAGAATCAGAAACCAGGATTCTCATTTACCTAGGTGGTCAGAAACCAGGATTCTCAATTACCTAGGTGGTCAGAAACCAGGATTCTCAATTACCTGGATCTGGATCTGGACACTCATTACCAGCTTGTGCATCTCACGGCTGATATCATGATGCTACTTAACTATCTTCGCAGCACCCCCCCTAAGAATAGAGACCCGGGGTTCTCCCCTCTTCTTCAGTACAGAATCTGCCCCACGAACGTGCGTGTTGACGCCTCTACACAGTCAGAACCAGAACCCCCCTCTAGCTTCCAATCCGAGGATGATGTCTTCTCTGATCCGGGCCCCGACCATACGTCCATCTTCTCACCCACCAGTCCGCCCGACTCTGTGGTCCGTTCACTTCACCCACCCTGATTTCCCCATGTCCCCAGGACGCACCCCATTTTCTTCCCCCTCTTACTCTCCTCCAGACTACGCACCCACCCGTCCTGTGAATTACCAATAAAATTACATTTTTACTCATACTCAGTCTCCCTCGTGTTTATTTCATGTCATTTTTATCCACAACACTTGTCGCTACGGTATTCTCTTCTCTCGTACGGCCGGAAGCGCGCCCTTTTATCCTCCTCCGCCATCGCCCGAGTGGTGGAATTTCTTCGTTGGGTCCCCCAATCGCTGGCCGGTGTCGCATCAGTCCCGCCCCGCCACGGCGGTCCTTCCGGCTGGCGGAATGTTTAGCACGAAGCTGCCCACGTCGTGCCGGTGCGGCAGTTGGAGAAGGAGCGATTTCCTTCTTGTGTGCGCCGGCTCTCTGCCCGTCGGGACAGCATATATATGCCAGGTTCAAAATAAAGGCAATAGACTATCAGTGGATTATCATTTGCATATTTCCAGGGAAGAGACAAAGAAAAACAATGCTTTTTAATATAGAAAGAATTAATTAAATTATTACACTGTGTCGCAACAGACCAACAACCGGCGCACAGAAAGTCACTCCTTCCCTGGCTGCCGCGCAGGCACGAAGCGGACAGCCTCGTGCCAAACACACCATCAGCCAGAAAGACCGCCACGGTGGGGCGGGACTGTCGACGCTACACCGGCCGGCCATTGGGGAGTCCGTCGGGAAAATTCCACCACTCAGGTGATGGCGGAAGAGTATAAAAGGACGCTCTTCCGCCCGTGCGAAGAGGACGGCTAAGATACAGACTATGTGCGCGTTCTTCAGTAACATAGAGGTATTCCAACATTTAGCACGACGCCACCATTACGCTAATCTCTTTCTCGCTCTCCTCCTCTCCCCTAAGGTTCGAGTGCGGATGAGGCCGCTGGATGACGGCACGGGAAACCCCCCCACACACACACCTCCTGGGAACCCCGATACGCCCTCGGGAGTGTCGCAACGCCAGCCACAGCCCCACAAAACCCCCTCACACTCACACACACGTGCCTCCTCACTGCAGACAGCACCCACATAGAAAAATAAAAGCCTAACCACTGGATCATGTTGTGGATAAAAATGTCATAAAATAAACATGAGGGAGACCTAGTATCCAGTAAAGGGGAGAAGAAGAAAAGACGGGCACCAAGACACACAGAAGCGGTGTGAGGCGGATATTGACTGATATGGAATTGGATTCACACTTTAAAGATCTTAGGTCTTTAAGAGTAATACACTATGGTTTATTAGTCAAAAAGTAGTATACGAGCTGAGGAGTGCTAACACACACACACACACACACTCTCTCTCACACATAACATAACTTTATAAGAATAATAAAAAGGAGTATTAAGGTAATATCTTATAATAATAGAATATTCTTTATAAAAAACAGAATAGGATATGTAGGACAGTAGAAGGGTAATATGATATGAAGTAGGAAGTACAGTAAACCGTTTTTCAAGCAGTATAACTATATAATAGAGATATAGAGCAAATATGAAAATAAATTATAAACTAGAAATTCAGGCTCGCAGGGAAGGCCTTAACGTTAAGAGAGAACCATGAGGAGCCATTTATAAGGGTGGCTGAGTCAAGCTGCCCCCCGTGAGATAAGTGGAATAGCCCTTTTCTTGAACATAAGAATAAGGTAGATGAGCTCTTTTTTAACCCTATTGGTAGTGATATAGTCTTCCTGAAACATATGGGTTATTTACTGGTTAAATACAGTATAAATACTGGAGCTTAGGCTCAGGGTATCAGATCACTTCTGAGAATTCTCATCGGTGTGGATCTCGTGTGGTGGAACGGAACAATAAATCTAGGACCCTTGCTTCTTCTCACTCACGGCTGGTGTCTTTTTTCTATCTCCAACTGGGCTCAGAGGTAGATGTAAATATTGGCTTCTATGTTGAATTTTAAGTGTTTTTGGGTAATAGGCTCAATTTGAGCCAACATTCACTAAAACGTGCCTCGTGAGTCTGTGCTCAGCCCGTCCCCGGGCTAATTCTCTTACACTGGTGGAGAATGTGGGCACGAGCACAGACCTGCCAACAATAACCACCACTTAAAAAAAAAAAAAAAAAAAAAAAAAAAAAAACCAAACACACCAGAGAGAGAAAGAACCATGGACCCCGCTCTGAAACACCTGCTGGAGACTAGCATCCAGCAGCAAGCCGGTACACAGCAGCTCGCCGAAAACCTTCAGGTCGCAACCCAGACGCTGGTTGACCTGAGGACCGAGACCCCCGCTGCCGCTGTACCCCTCCCCAACGCGGGACACGAGATCCGCCACCTGCTGCCCCCCCCCCTCCCCCGAGGAAGAGCTCAAGGCGTACTACAAGGCCTTTGAGGGTATTGCCCGCTGAGAGGGATGGGACCGGGACGACTGGCCTCACACCCTCGGCCCGCTGCTCACGGGAGAAGCACGCACGGCTAACTACGAAGTGACAAAGGAGGGAGTCCTGGCGTGGTGCGGGCAAACCCCCTACCAGGCAGCGACGGAGTTCCACCCCTGGGCCTAGCGGCCAGGGGCCTGACCACGCGGACAGCTGAACACCCTCGTCCGGATGACCAAAATGTGGCTCCAGGCGGACCGGCAAAAAGGACTTTGCCGGGGGGGTGGTGTTCTCACCATAACCTGCATCCATGGGGACACCCGGGAAGTGCCAGCAGCCGAGGTCCAGATCCGGGGTAAAGCCGGCATTTGGCTCCTCCAGGTGGGCCTGATCCACGAGCTCCCAGGGCCCCTGCTCCTTGGAAGGGAATGGCCAGGATTCCCGATGGACCTGGCGATCGAGTCCGGCAGGCCATGGCGACGCACGAAGAGTACCCAGGCCCGGCAGGCATACCTGGCCCAGGACAACGGAGACACCGCCATGGAAGGTAAGGCCCCCCAACACACTAACCCACTGTCTTCTGTCTTTTACCAGGTGAACCAGGAGGGGAAGTTTGGATGGGAGCAGAAGGAGGACGACTGCCTGAAGCACTGCTGGGCCCAGGTGCGAGTGATAGGAGTCGACCAGAGCCCTGACCTGAGACTCCCTACCTCGTACTTTCTCATCCGGAGCAGTCTCCTATCAGTGGGCCTGCCGCCGCGGGGGGCAGGTGGACCTATTGGTGGTGCCCAAACCAAAGACTCAAACAGTAATGCATCTGGCTCATACCCATCCCCTGGGCGGCCACCTGAGGCCACGAAACACCCTGGAGAAGCTGAGGGATCGCTTTGTGTGGCCCGGGATGGACGTGGAGGTCCGGGCCTTCTGCTAGCAATGCCCGTAGTGCCAGCGCACTGCCCCACGGAGGCCCCCACCGGCGCCTGTTATCCCTCTGCCCATTATCGGCGTCCCCTTCGAGCGAGTGGGCGTGGACCTCATGGGCCCCCTTCCCAAGTCTGCCTGGGGCCATGAGTACATCCTGGTAATTGTCGACTACGCCACCCGGTACCCTGAGGCGGTGCCGCTGCGCAAAGCCACCTCCCACAACATCGCCAGGGAGCTGGTACTCCTGTTCAGTCCGGTGGGGATCCCAAAGGACGTGCTGACCGACCGAGGTACGCTTTTTGTGTCTAAACTAATGTCCGATCTGTGTCGACTGTTACAGGTGAAGCACCTTAAGATGTCGGTCTACCAGCCACAACCAGATGCTCAAATGGATGCTATGCCGGATGGTGGACAAGGAGGGGAGGAATTGGGACCTCCTCCTCCCCTACATGCTTTTCGCCATCCGAGAGTGCCCCCAGGTGTCCACGGGCTTCACCTCCTTTGAGCTCCTTTTCAGACGGTGCCTGCGGGGACTGTTGGAAGTGGCTCGCAAAGCCTGGGAGGAGCAACCGTCCCCATTTCGCTCAGTTGTCGAATATGTGCAGGAGATGCAAGCGAAGATCGATCGGGTAGCTCCAATAGTCCGGGAGCACATGTGCGCCACGCAGGAGGAGCAACAAAGGGTATACAACCGCCCGGCGCAGCCCCAAGAATTCCAGCCGGAGGATTGAGTCCTCCTGTTGGTACCCAGCAGCGCCTGTTAGTACCTGGCCCGGTGGCAAGGCCCGTATACAGTCCTCGAGCGCTGGGGCCCCGTCAACTACCACCTGCAACAGCCCGGTAAGCACGTGGAGGAGAAGCTCTATCACGTGACCCTTCTAGAGAAGTGGGTGGAACCGGCAAAAGTAGTGTCAGCGTACGCGGCCCAGGACACAGACCATGGCAAGTGTACCTTGGTTGGGTTGGGGGAGGACCTTACCCCCGCCCAGAAACAGGAGCTCACCGAGTTGGTGGACCAATTCTCTGATGTGTTTTCGGCCTCCCCAGGGATGACACAGCTGGTCCACCACGAGATCAAAACTCCTCCCGGCATAGTGGTAAGACAAAGGCCCTACCGTGTTCCAGAGGCCCGGCGCAAAGCCATCGAGGAAGAAATTGGCCGAATGCTGCGGGATCGCATCATAGAGGAGTCCAGCAGCCCCTAGTTCAGCCCCATAGCCATCATGTCGAAACCGGACGGGAGTATGCGGCTTTGCAATGACTTCCGGAAGCTGAACCAGGTATCGGAGTTCAACAGCTATCCCCTCCCCCGAGTGGACGACCTCGTGGAGCGACTGGGGAGGGCCCGGTTCATATCTACCCTGGACCTGACCAAAGGTTACTGACAAGTTGCGCTAGCACCGGACGCAAGGCCCAAGACGGCCTTTAGCACGGCCACCAGCAGTACCGGGTTCTCCCCTTTGGGCTACACGGGGCACCCACAACGTTCCAGAGGTTGATGGACATCCTCCTGCGGCCCCACTGCATGTTTGCAGCTGCCTACCTGGACAACGTAGTCATCCACTCCTCCACCTGGGCAGACCACCTGTTTCATCTAGGGGAGGTCCTGAAGGTGCTCTGGGAGGCAGGCCTGACAGCCAACCCCAAGAAATGCCACCTAGGGCTGACTGATGCCCAGTACCTGGGATACCGCGTTGGCCGGGGGATGCTGAAGCCATAAACAAAGAAAATCGAGGCCGTAAAGGACTACCCTCGACACACGTCAAAGAAACGGGTACGTGCCTTCTTGGGGTTGGCGGTGCATCTACTGGAGGTTCGTGCCCAACTTCTCTGCTGTAGCTTCCCCCCTCTCAGATCTCACAAAGAAGGGCCAGCCAGATCGGGTTAGGTGGTCAGCCGACGCAGAGAGGGCCTTCCAAGCCCTGAAATGTGCCCTCACCAGCACGCCGGTACTGCGCAACCCGGACTTTACCCTCCCATTCACGGTGCACACCGATGTGTCCGAGACCGGGCTTGGCGCAGTTCTCTTGCAAACCTTCGACGGAGAAGAACACCCGATCCTCTAGATCAGCCGGAAGTTGTCCCCCGCTGAGAGGAAATACGCAGCCGTCGAGCAAGAGGCCCTGGCAATAAAATGGGCCATCGAGGAGCTGCGGTACTACCTGGCTGGCCGGCACTTTGTCCTCGTAATGGACCATGCCCCCCTACAGTGGATGGCCAAGGCCAAAGACACGAACGCCAGGGTAACCCACTGGTTCCTCGCCTTACGGGACTTCTCATATCAGGTCCAGCACCGGGCGGGGGCCCAACATGGTAATGCAGATGGGCTCTCGTGGCGGGACACACTCTGGGCCCACCACCGAGCGGCAGTAGGCTCGTAGCCGGGGGGGGGGTACTGTCACAACGGACCAACAGCCGGCGCACATAAGAAAGTCGCTCCTTCCCCGACTGCCGCGCAGGCACGAAGCGGACAGCCTCATGCCAAACACCCCTTCTCTCCCCCTGAAGGTTCGAGTGCGGACGAGGCCGCCGGATGGTGAGATCACAGACAGCGGTGGATGACGGCACGGAAAAACCCCACACACACCTCCTGGGAACCCCGACACGCCCTCGGGAGTGTTGCAAAACCAGCCACACCCCCACAAAACCCTCTCACACACACACACGCGCACCTCCTCACTGCAGACAGCACCCACATAGAAAAATAAAAGCCTAACCACTGGATCACTAAAACTTGCCTCTTGTGAGTCTGTGCTCAGCCCTTCCCCGGGCTAATTCCCTTACAACTGAAAAAAATTAAATAGATCACTTAGAATATACAGTGGGGGGAAAAAAAAGTAATGGATGCATCAACACTTTTTCAGTAAATATATTTCCAATGAGGCTCTTCACATGAAATTTTCACCAGAAAAAGTAGCAAAAAAATTAGAAGCATTGGGAAATGTTTTGATAAACAACAAACACTGAACACTTTTGTGGCGGCACTTATGGATGCGACAACAGACGCTTCAAACTTTGCAAAGCTGTCAACAGTTTGGAGGTACGTTACCAAGGAGGGTGTGGCAGAAGAAAGATTTGCGGGGTTTTTGATGTGAGCACTGACCAATCAGCCATAGCAGGGATGGGATGCGGTTCCGAGCTTGTCTGCCAAACATATGATGGCGTGGAAGTCACATCCAGTGAACTAAATGGCTTGCAGGCAAAAGTTCAGGAACAACACCCCTGTGCAAGTTTTGTGCATTGCTGTGGTCATGTTCTCAATTTAGCACTTTCACAAGCTTGCAGCACTCTGAAAGGTGCAAGGTGCCCCCCCAATTTGAACAACCTAGCCTCCAAAGTGCACTCAGGCCTTGGATAACATCATGAACAGGCGATTTCCCAAAGCTGCACCTACACGATGGAACTATACATCTCGTCTTTTCAACACTGCCAAAGAGAAACACAAGTCCTTGATAGAGCTCTTTGACAACATAGTGCAACAACGACCCATTGGACTGGGATGAAAAATACATTCTGTCAGCTGGGGATTTTCAAGATCCCAAATTTATTATTCTTTTGGAGCCTTTGATGTTTTTTTCTCATGCAGATGTGCTTTTCAACATTCTCCAATCAAAGGTTTCTGACATTGGGTTTTGTGTAAGGGAAATGAAGAAAACAGCTGAGACAACAAGGAGAGTTTGATCGCATCTATGCGCTGATAGAGGAACAAAGGTGCGGACAAAGAGGAAAAATATCAAGATCTTTCAAAATTTTAGACACCATTGATTTACATATGGAGAAGATGCTTTCCTCCCTTGAAAAATTGGACTTTTCTAAATTTGTGGAGTATGATAAGACCTTTCCAGACACTGCATTCATCTCTTTGAAAGAAACATATGCATGTTTTTTCTACGATGTCCTTTTGCGCCATGAGCTGAAACTATTAAATGCATCTCCTGAACTTGCAAAGAGAAACGTCTCCAAGTTGACATTGTTCATGTGCTCCACTGGCCTGTGTAGTGGCACGGCCAAACTGTACAAACTATGCGAGCTGTTTCGAACGGTGCCATCTACTACTGCATCAGTAGAGAGAACATGTTCTGCTGTGAAAAGGATCAAGACTTTCCAACGCAATGCTACTGGACAACAGCGGTTGAGTGGCTTTGCTCTGATGTCCATTGAAAAGGGGATGCTGCACCAACTGAAGAAATCGGACAGCTTCTTTGAACAGGTTATGGATGAGTTCACAAAGAAGGATCGGAGAATGAATTTTATGTACAAATAACGTAGGAAAATACTTTTAAATCGACGCCTCCAAAACTGGTGCCATACCATTTATCTACTGTGTTTAGTCACGTCATGTGAAAAATGGGGTGGGTTGCGTCACAGCATACCCGGTATAGAAAATATCAATGAAGTGTACTCAATATGTAACCTACATTTAGAATTACTACTTAAAGCATATTCGAATAATCTGTATGGGTTAAAAAGCATAATCTATATGTATAATCAATAGTTAGAAGCATAATCTAAATTCATAGAACAATGTTTGATCAAATTATATTCTGAGTATGTATTGAGTTAGAAGAATTCTAACATCCAACAGGGTGCCCTGTGATGGACTGTCACCCTGTCCAGGGTGTACCCCGCCTTGTACCCGATGCCACCTGGGATTGGCTCCAGGTTCCCCTGGAGCCAATCCCAGAAGATGGAAGATGGATGGATTTCCAACAGGCGGTATTCTAAGTGTGTAAATTAGGTGCTTTGTGTTTGTCTAAAGCAAATTCATTCTGTGGTAGTAAATTAAGAACTTGTGTTTGTCTAAATGCAGCTACACTCTGTGGCAATAAATTGGAAACATTCCAGAACTGGGTTCCTGAACTAAGCTTGCAAATCAGTGACAAAAGAAGAGATAAGTTCAAGGGAAAAGTACCAAGATGAGGTAACTACGCATGCGCCACAAAGATAAGGTATCATATGGATGTGAATAATTAGTTAAGGCAATGGTGATTGGTCTATTCTAGAAAGAAAAGTTGAATGCCACACCTAGGGATAATTTTACTGCGTCAGGGAGGTATATAAAAGACATGCTTGTGTATGCAGAGAGTCCGAATTGTACAAACAGTCACACTTTCTTTGTTTTCAATAAAGTTTATTTACTTTTTGACATCTACTAAACTCTGTCTCTGAAGGTTTTGACTTAGGCTAAAAAGGTTGATTTTATTCACAACACCGGTTATAGAGGTCACCGCTCACCACTGATACACACACACACACACACACAGTATAGTCTCGTGTCAAAAACAAACACCACGAGGCATCAGTGATCAATTTATACTATTTTCCAATTTAGTGGTATTTAAATAAAGATTGAATGAGTTGTCAGAGGCTTAGTGGTGGTGACTCTGAAGTCATGCGACCATGATGTAGTTTTGTTTATAGCCTACATTTAGCCTTTTACTATTGCTGATTGTATTTAGGCTTCAAACGTCATGTAAATTGTGTTAATTTGTGAAGATTATCTTGATGAACAATAAGTAAGTCAACTTTTGCTTGTCACAGAGCGTATTTAATTTATTAAACCAAAAGCCAATACAAAAATCCTATTGGCTTTTTTTTTCTTTTCCCGGAACCAGGGTGATGCTAACTTTCGGGTTCGCCTATAAAAATGTGTCCTGCCAGCAGCACTCTGTTAAATACAACGTATTAATTTCATTTTTGTATTTTTCTTTTATTTGTTTTTCTTTTTGCAGTATAACGATTGTAACAATGGGTACATTTTCTAAATCCTCTGTATATATTTGTTTGTGAATGTTGTTCTGCAAGAAAAATAAAATAAACTATTAAATACATTATATATCCTACCATTCTGAATGTCGACAACTAGCTATGATAATACAACTGGCCCTGTAGTAAAAAAATTAAAAAAAATAAGCCACAATAAATTAAATACAACTAAAACTATTTTATACTAGTACATGTGTCTTTAGGTATAGGCAGCAATAACAGGATCCCGGTTAGCGAAGGGATAATTTGTGCTTGCCAACATTCAGTGGAGTCAGCTAGCTTAGCTGTTGTAGCTAGCTAGCGCTTAGCACAGTTTCTGTACTAGTTTACATATTAATGCACATTTGTACACAAATTGCAAAGACACCATGTAGCTAAGTGTTTACATCAGAGTGTCTAATGGACTGAATGAGACTTATTATTTTTATTAACTACCGTTTACACTGGGTGCTCCCACACCAAGAGCGTTAGCATTGCTACAAACAAAGCATGTAAAAGCTAACCGTTAACTCGCAATTCTGTGAAAACGAACATATAAAGTCGCAATTACCTCTTTAATTTTTGCCTCCTTGTCAGAAACAGGCTTCTATAGCTGTTCATATTCCATAGGTATTTAAGATACACGTGTAGTATCTGCTCTTATCCATGTACTATTTTTACAGGACTGCAGTGTGGACTCGGTTGCAGAATTAAAAGCTTGGTTATAAATAAATGTACAAGCAGTGTTTCCATAAATGTAAGACGCGTGTTTAAGGAACGGTTTTGGTCGGTTTGTTCATTTTGAAAAACTGGGAGGCCTGTATGGGTTAAAATGGTGTTTTTGAACAAATGAATCTTCTATAAAATAGAGACAAGTAAAAGCTCAAAACGTAAAGGGGCATCAGCAACGCAGAACAAGCCAAGGGGCAAACTTCACTAATTATATTTAGACACGCATTTTATATACACTTCCTGTCCACTTTATTGGAAACACCTGCATATTCATACAATTATCTAGATCAGGCAGTTATGTAGCAGTTGTGCAATCCATAAAGTCATGTAGATACAAGTCAAGAACTTCTCTGATCAGTGACTAGGTATTGTGGCATGGTCGTTTGTGCCACATGGGCAGGTCTGTGTATTTCAGAAACTGCTCATCTTCTGGGAAGCTCCAATTTGCTTGATGAAAAGCACAGAGTAGATGATAGAAATCTGAGGACATTTACCAGATAGGTTCAAGCTACCAGGAAATAGTCAATTCAAATAATCACATGTGCAATCACACTCACATATCATACTGGCCACACCTTTTCAAAAGTGCGACTAAGGGCTGCCCCAAAAGCTGGCCTTAAGTATTCTGCCTGGCAGGTGCAAGCAATTTAGGTTAATCAGCCTGGAGAATTCTGGGCAACTGGAGTTCTCCTGAACAGCTGCCCTCTGCTGTCTGATGGCACAGACTCTTACAGTTGTCATCATATGAAAAAAGTACAATGTAGTGAACAGATAAGAGCAGATAAAGAACTAAATCTTAGTCAAAAACAAATAAGCATAGTAAACAACTAACATTATTGAATGACTGATCAATTGAATGAAAGAAGAAGCACTTCATTACAAGATTATCATATGATCAAAGTATAATGTAGTAAACAGATAAGAGCAGATACTGCACTAAGCTTAGTCAATCAAACAGTCAATCAAGCTTAATCAATAAACATAGTAAATACTGGAGTTGGGGTACTCAATCCGGGACTCAGACTCAAGTCCGGACTCGAGTCCAGTTATGAACGAACTCACACGTCATGCACTCGGGTTAATTTGTACTTGAACTGGACATGGTCTCGGACATTTTGGACTGTAAAATTTTTCTGAGTACAGTCGAGTCTATGTCATGAGTAACATGAAAACAAGATAAAAAAAAATAAATTACAGCATAAAATTAAGATGGCAAGAAATTAAGGAACGTCTCCCTGGAGAAAGACCAGGGGGCTTTCTCTTCGCACACACTTGAAACTCGTGCACAGAAAGCCGCCTCATCATGCGAGTACCGAACTGAGTTCTCTTTAGCAGTTTCTTATGCTTGGACGGTCAAATAAATACACACACATCATGCAGGTCTGTCTGAGTATTCATGCAAATACTGTCAGTTATGTATTAAGTGAATGTAAACAGTTGGGGGGGGGGGGGGGGTCGAAGGTGTGTATTGGATGTTGGATCTGTGCATTAGCTTACAAGAACAGAGCTGTGTTCAGAAATGAGTATGAATGACAACAAAGACAGATTAAAAGCAGTAATAAAGCATGCAGCTTGTTATGATGACATACTGCTAAAGGTAACTACTCTGTACTCTTTCTTAGCCTATGTAACTGTGGGGGAGAGGCATCAAATAATTTAAATGTCAACTCAAACTGGAGCACACAGTCTAGTGTGATAGAAATACTCTTGAGAACTTTTCCCACCCTCAATGTGAAATTACACTGTATGAGAATTAAGAGAAAAACCATCAGACCATGAAAAATAAAAAGCCCCTTTTTAAGTTTTCCCAAGCCAGCCTCCCATCTCCTCATTTCAGGTCCATGTCCAGGAGTGTAATTGGCCATACACTCTTCCTGTTTGCACTAGCTATCAAAGATATTAGTTTTGGAGGCCTGGTCCAACTTCATGTATAGCCCAGGTTTCTCTTCATTTATGCACTTTTTTTTTTTTTTTTAACCTTTTACTAAAGATTTCTGTGGTGAGTTATATTGCTAACTTCAACTTTTATGTGGGCTTTGCTGTTGCAAAGCTGTATGTGCTTTATGCTTTAACATTAGCAATGGAATGGGTTTTACTTTTGAACACAACGCCAAAGTTGTCTTTGTTTTTGCATGTCAGGCTTCAGGAGGACTCTGCTGTGGGAGTTTTTTGGAGTAGCAAATCCTTTTACAACTCCCTGCACAAGGTCCTCAAAGGTCCTTTTATTAAATTAAAAAATGCCCCACTGATGACTTGATCTACCCATCAAGGAGTTTTGGCAGAAGGACCCAACCCAGTCCTTTTGTAATTTCCCGGGCATACTGAAGAAGGTGTGGTGCAAATTGGCTCATTAAGGGAGATTGCAAAGCCCCCCAGTGCAGACTCTGTGGTTCATCAAACCACCTGACGAGAATATGCCCTGTACCCAAGGCCTCCAGTTTGTGAGGAAGCAGAGGGCACCTCTTTAGAGACTGCTCTTTGAGACAGAATCATTTGCCAATTTATTCAAGGATGGAGAAGCCATTGGGGGGCTCCTACATCAAAACACCATCCTTCAGTTATATCAGCAAAGTAGAACAGACCTCCCACTGCTAAAGTACAGGTTCCGGGTATCTCAGACACACCACAGGCAGCAGATAAACCTACTATTCACACAGCAACAATATCAGAAACAGAAGAAGGGCCTACAGGTAAGCCTGCTTCACAGTTCAGGATCTCCAAGGTGGGCCTCCACTTGGAAGGTTGTGCCGAGCATGAGAACTTAAATGAGGCTGCTTCAAAGGACAAGGATGTAACCCAGACTGCCATGCTTGCACAGTCCCATAATAATAACAGAGCGATAGCCTCAGAAGTCTGCATTCCTGCAATTCAGGAGCCTGACAGTGCAGCAAATGCTAAGTATATCAGGTAGATGGTCTTGGCAGAGGAAAATAAATTCCATCAACCTGAATTACCTTCCACAATCCTGTTTGGGAGTCAGGGGGTATGTCAATGGGAATGGAGACTGTTTCACTGTTAATGACAGCAGATATGCAATCTCCTGTAGACAGGTCAGACAGTCTTTTTCCAGGAGAGGTGGAAACTGCAGTAGCTCAAAAATTCCCACTTTCACTGGACTATGGAGTGAAAATGCCAATAAGACAAGTCCAAATAACACCAGGCACACACAGTATTGCCTTCCACTGTCCGATATAGAGTAATGTGGAAAAAATAAATACACCCAATAGAAATTATTGTTCTTGGTTTTTTGTTTGTTTGTGTTTTGTTTTTTACATATTTGACAAGCAAACATTTGATCCTCTTTGAAACAGTGCCTATTAATGAAGTTGATATACTCCATCAAATGACACACAAAATTGGCATTTTGTAATAATTTTCACAATTATTACAAAATATAAAAACAACAGATCAGTCATATGGAAAAAGTAAGTACATCCATACATTTATCACACCTTCAAATACATAAAATATAAAGCAGGTGTTCAAGACTGGGTGCCAGTGATTAGAACCTGCTTAGGGAGTGCAGATGGAACCTTATTTATGGAGATTTATTTATACCTCTCATATAGTGTCTGGTGTTCCCTTTATTACTGAGGTGTGTGGTGTCTTCATGGCAAGATCTAAAGAGTTCTGTAAGGTGTTCAGAAAAAAGGTTGTGGGTGAGTCTCACAAGGAATTTACAAAGATCCCCCATTTTAAAAAAAAAAAATAAAATTATTTCCCTGTAAGGAAAATCATTTACAAATGGGGCAGATTTCAAACAACTGCCAATTCGTTCAGATCTGGCCATCCCAGCAAAGTCAGCCCACGACCAGAATATCTGATGCAAAAAAGAATTCTCCAGGAACCCCAAAATTTCCTCACAGGATCTGCTAATAAGTCTTGCAGCTGTTGTCAAAGTGCATACTTCTACAATTAGAAATAGATTGCACAACTTTGACCTGCATGGGAGACATACCAGGAAAAAGCCTTTGCTGTCTAAAAAAGAACATTAGAGCAAGACTACAGTTTGCTAATGAGCATATAAGCAAAGACCAGGCCTTTTGGAATAAGGTGCTCTGGACAGATGAATCCAAGATGTTTGGTGGTGACCAATGACAGCTTTTCAGGAGAAGGACTTCATACCAACTATGAAGCACAGTGGTGGAAATGTTATGGTTTGGGGTTGCTATGCTGCATGCAAGAAAACCTTCAAACATCTTTCAACTGAAACAATATTGCATGGAAGAGTGGCAAAATATTCCATCAAGCTGATGTCAGAGACTGGTGGCCAATTATACAAAATTCCTGCAAGAAGTTATTTCTTCTAAAGGGGGCAATAGTAATTTCTGAGGCCAAGGGTGCACTTACTTTTTCCACAGAAGAATATCATATCTGTTGATGTTTCTGTTTAATAAATGATTGAAAAGGTTATTTTTCATTGTGGTTTTGTTCAAGTATATCAACTTCATTAATAGGCACTGTTTCAAAGATGATCAAATGTTTGCTTGTCCAAATATGTCAAAACATTGCCAGCAATTTCCATGGGGTGTACTTATTTTTTCACATGACTGTAAATGCTGATGCTCTGGAGAACATTCAGGGGTAAAAGACTGTCATCTCTCCATACCTGTTGGTAGGGTGGGATGAGGGATTTAGGAAAGCAACATTGGGAACGATAGAACAAAATGAGTCAGAAATGGAGTCAAAGACAATTGACTTGTGTTGAATGTATATTTATTTGTTACACATCAATCAGTGTATATGTTTATGTATATTTATGTACATATGTGCATACACATCCATAACTTGAAAGAATTTTCTATATATCTGCATAAATATGAACTAAAACATCAGAATTTCACACAAGTTCTAAAAGTAGACAAAGAGAACAAATGAGAAAAATATTATACTTGGTCATTTATTTATTGAGGAAAATGATCCAATATTACATATGTGACTGGCAAAACTATGCAAACCTCTTGGGTAAGCAGTTAATTTGAAGGGGAAATTAG
This sequence comes from Ictalurus punctatus, assembly GCF_001660625.3. Taxonomy (NCBI): domain Eukaryota; kingdom Metazoa; phylum Chordata; class Actinopteri; order Siluriformes; family Ictaluridae; genus Ictalurus; species Ictalurus punctatus. The sequence continues at coordinate 1,959,519 of NC_030434.2, read as the reverse complement.
AGTCAGGTGTTTTCAATCAATGTAATGACAATCAGGTGTGAGTGAGCACCCTGTTTTATATAAAGAAAAGGGATCTATTGGAATCTAATATGTGGGAGCGATGGTTGTGGAAGTGCATGAACAAAGGATAGTTCTGAGGACCTCACAAAATGGTTGTTGAGGCTCATCAGGCTAGAAAAGTTACAAAACCATCTCTAAAGATTTTGGACTACACCAATCCACAGACAAACAGATTATGTACAAATAGAGGAAAGTCAAGGCCATTGGTACTCTCTCTAGGAGTGGGGGCCAACAAAGATCACTTCAAGAGAAAGAATTGTAATAGTCTGCAAGGTCACAAAGGAACCCAGGGAAACATCTAAGCAACTAAAGGCCTCTCTCACATTGGCTAATGTTAATGTTCATAAGATAAGATAAGAGAAGATAAGATAAGATAAAAGCTTTATTGATCCCACACTGGGGAAATGTGTCTTTGGCCCTTTTTATACAGAACATCTTTGTTTATGGACCAGTCCAATTTAATGTTTACGTGAACACCCAGGAATGTATACGTCTACACCCTGTCAACACCCTGGATGCTCACCGGCATAGACTGGGGTGGCCTCCTGCGGACGTTGACTATCTCCTTTGTCTTACTGGCATTGAGGCAGAGGTGGTTTAATTCACACCAGTTGACAAAGTCAGCGATGACCTCCCAGGATTCCTGATCATTCTCCTCTGATACTTGTCCAACAATGACTAGCAACATAGTACATCTGTATGTGGCAACTGCTAGTGTTATGCTTGAAGTCCGCTCTATATAGGGTGAAGAGAAAGGGAGCGAGCACTGTACCCTGTGGTGCTCCCGTGCTGCTAACCACTACATCAGACATCAGACATACAGTCCTGGAGCCTTACATACTGTGAGATAGTTGATGATCCATGCAGCCAGATGGCAGTTAACTCCAGCTCTCAAAAGCTTCCCCCTAAGTAGTGATGGCTGAATTGTATTGAAAGCACTGGGGGAAAAAAAAACCCTGATCCTCACAATGCTCCCAGTATTCTACAGGTGTAGAAGTGATCCGTGCATCAGATAAATAATGGCATCATCAACCTCAATGCCTGGTCAGTAAGGGAACTAGGGGGGTCTAGCACTGAGCTCACCAGGGTCCACAGGAAATAAATAAATGTTCAAATTGAGCGATTGTACAAAATGAAACAGGGGTCAATCGTAAAGGTTTCAGATGTACTTAATGGAAAAAGGGAGGGGACCTAATAGGTTTTAATACAAAGTAGGGTTAGAAGGAGGAGGGAAAAAAAAAGCTTTGAGATGCAAAGTCGGCTGGGGTGGAGTCTAGCTGCTCAATCCTCTCTGTACAAGGTCCTCAAGCACGTGGTAAGGCATGTCTTCCAGGCATGGAGGCTTTGCCAGCTGGTGCTCGTTAAGCCAGAGGCTATAACGGGTTATAACGGGGAGAGAGAGGCAAACTGCATCATGGGAGATGTGGATATGGGGACTCATGGAAAGACTGGGGAGGACAGGCTGGGGGGAGGGAGAGGGAAGGGTTTCATGTGGAAGGGGGAGTTTTTTGGTTTTTTTCTTGAATGGGGGGCACAATGGTAAAGTTAAATGTGGCATCCCTGAATGTTCGGGGAATTAAGCAGCCCCTAAAGATGGCAGCAATGTTTGACTTTACGATCTGTCCCTTTTGATGTTATGTTTTTGCAGGAATGTGATGCAAGTTCAGAGGCTGTGGGGAAGAATTTTTCGAAGGGGTGGGAAATGGGAGGGGGGATGGAGTGGGGGTGTTATTTAGATCTTTTGATTTCAAAGTAGTGGCAGCAGTTTCGATGGTGACAGTGAGGGTAATATGTGTGGATGGGAGGTGGAAAAAAAATTCAGGGCAATTGGGGTATTTGCCCTTGCAGGGGAGAACAAAGAAGGGGGTTTTCCCAGCAGTTGGAGCCATTTGGGGGGGGGTATTTAATGTAAATATAGAAGCAGAGGGGGGAAGAGAGCGGGCCCAGGTAATGGCAGGAACAGATCTGGTGGACATGTTCAGGGTCATCAAGCCACAGGTCATACCTGGGGTAACTCTAGAGGCGATACCTCAGGGCTCGACCTCTTATTTGTAGCAGATGGGGTCAGAGTACAATCGTTTCTCCAGAGACCCTTTTGGGCTTCTGATCTCTGATCACTGCATGGTCATTGGAGGCATACAACTAGAGGCGGGGCAAAGAGAGCGATGTCCGTGGCAGTTAAATGTGACTGTGTTGCAGGCCCCCTCATTTTGCAAAGCCTTCTGCCACCTCTATGTTGGCTGGTGGCATATGAGAGTGTTGTATACAACGCGGGCAGAATGGTGGAAGGGGGTAAAAAAAAAAAGAGGGTTGCCACTCTGGGCCTCTGGTGGGGACAAGAGAGGGTGAGGAGAAAGCGAGAGAGGGTGAGGGAATGGTCGGGGGTGTTACAGGAGGCATGGCAAAAGGGAGATCAAGGGCAGCTTAGGGAGGCCCTGCGACTGTAAGCTTTTTAACAAGATTTTAGCTGCATGTATGTCGACCGTCCTAGAGGACGTGATCCACCCGTATCAAGCATGTGCTGTGCCTGGGAGGAAGATCACAGACAGCCTAGTGCTGATTAGAGATGTCATCTGTTACGCGAGAGCCAGAAATATCCAACTAGTAGTGCTAAATATAGATTTCGAAAAAGAATTTGACCGAGTCTCGCACCAGTTCCTGTTTCAGGTATTGGACAAAATGGGGTTCCCTGGTAGGTTTATAGCCTGGGTGGGACTGCTGTATAATGGCCTATTCAGCAAAATTTTGGTTAATGGGCCTGTATCCAAAGCAGTAAATATCCACAGTGGCATCCATCACGGGTGTCCTTAATCTCCCCTCCTGTATGTGGCTTGCACTGAGCCACTGGCACAGATCTTGGACTGGTGGACTGACCGCAACGTGTGCTGTATATATGGACGACGTAACCCTTTTAGCCACCGATGTTTTATCTATACGAAGAGCAATGGACTCGACTGACTGGTACGGTCAGGCCTCTGGCGCTAAGCTCAACAGGAGCAAGTCTGGGTTCCAGCTATTCAGGCCGTGGGGTAACGTGGACACAGGCGGACTGGAATTGGTTTTTAAAGCCGACCTACGGATTTTAGGTGTTAAATTTGACCAAGAGCGTGGAGGACAGGCAAAGAAAGTCAGGCAAAGACTGGGCTTTTAGGGACTAAGAATGCTGACTCTCAAATGTAAAATTTTAATTTTTAAAGCAGGGATTTTACCTTTAATATTACTTGTCTGTTCTGGTTTTTGTCCCCCCAGGAACTTTCTTTCAGTTTTTTACTTCGTCTGGGGGTTTAAGTGGGAGAGGGTGAAGAGGGAGGTCATGAAGAAGAGACCAGAGCACGAAAGGTTGGAATGTAAGGCTGTTTCAGGTCTTGTTTAAAATTGGAAAGTAATGCAAATTATTAAAGAACATGAAGAGCTGCACTTTAAAGGTGAGGGGGCTGAAGAATCCCACAAAGAGGAGAGGGTTGTTTTTATTCCTAAAGTATGTGGCCTTCGACATTCTGTTTTGTTTTTTCCAAGAATATCACCTGAAAGATAGAGAAGATGTGGTTGCTTTCAAAATAAGATTGAGAAAAAGGGTTTTCAGAGTGGGGCATAGGTAACATGAAAGAAGATGGGCTGGAAATTTTGTTTAAAGGGTGGGATGCTGTAATAGAAGCATCAGTGAGCGTAGTGTCATGGTGGCCCATGTATGTCGACTGTAGGTGGCGGGGGATCGCCCTCAAACTGATAAATGTCTATGCACCTTGCAAGGACGGGGCAGTTCTTCAGTGCCCTGGAGTCAAAAAAAAAAAAAATTGTATATTTAATTGTACAAAATGGAACAGGTGTCAGTCGTAAAGGTTTCAGATGTATTTAATGGGAAAAGGGAGGGGACCTATTAGGTTTTAATACAAACCACAGCCCACATCCAGCTCTAGACCAATCCTACATCTGTAGCTATCAAGGCTGTGCAGGTGGAAGGGGCCGACACAAGCCAACCTACCCTAGACCGGATTTCTAGGCCTCCGATGGAGTTTTGGAGGCCTGGAATGACCTCCTGTATGGCTCGGGTTTCTCCTCATTCATGCATAAATCTTTCGCCTTTTACTAAAGATTTTCGTGGAGAGGAATGTTGACGAGTTCAACTTATTTTTGTGAGCTTTGCTGTGGCAAAGCTGTATTTCTTTTACAGTTTAATGTAAGAGAGGAAAGAAGTTTGGCTTTGGGATGCAAGGTCAGTTGGGAGTGGTGCCTAGTTGCTCAATCCTCTTTGCGCAAGGTCTTCAAGCCTTCAAGGTCATGCATGTCGTCCAGGAGTGGAGGCTTTGCCAGCTGGTGCTAGTTAGGCCAGAGGCCATAATGGGTTATCGCTTCTCTGCCTTTTGGCTAAGATCAATTGGTAGTGACAGCGATCGACTCTTTGGTGGCCGTTGTTCTCAGCCTTTTCATGGCTTTGGATAAAACGATCCAAAGAGAAAATTTGTGCGGACCCTGTGATTTTCAGCTTCATTTGGTGAATGAAACATCGAGCCAGTGGACTTGTGAATAGGTAAGTACAAATTTATTTATTTCTTTTTCCATTTTGCGTTTTCAAAATATTTATTTCGTTTAGGTTTGTATTTGATTTACTTATTTATTATAGTTTATTTATTTATAGAATAGTGGTGCTTCCAAAATGTTAGCTGCTCGTGCCGGCACGAGGAGGCACCACAGCGTGCGCTTCTTATTTAAAGATGTGGACGGTCAGCTCCTGGGGATGTCACACCTTGACTTCTCCAGGAAGCTAATCCAAAATCGCTAAATTTCAAACCTGAAGAACTGAACTGTCTTGTGACTCTGCCCCTGAACAAAAGGTTATCACATTAATATTAGGACTGCATCTCTGTTTAATGATTTCTGGCAAAGGTTCGATGGTTGTAAGGCCCATTTCTCCATGTTCACCGTGGAGAAACTTTCTGATAATTCACTTAAAACGGTGATTGTTAGGATGTTTAATGAAACGGTGAGTGGGGATGACATTTGTGTCTGGCTGGGTAGATTTTGCACTGTTCGCGGACAACCAGTCAAAGTGTTGGATGAGGACAGTATCTGGAATTGTTCCTGGCAGATTCCCATTAAACAATGGGAAGATGCTGGGGCTACCCGGGCCTGAGACATCTGCCTTCCATGATTGTGTTGGGAGAGAACAGAGGCTACATTCACCATCAAGGTATGCCCAAACTGCCACAAATGTGGGAGAATGGGACATCTAGCCGAGGCATGCCAGGAATTAATATGTGGAAAATGTAGAGAAATTGGTCACGTTTTTGATGAGTGCACCATTGGCAATCGGTGTGGGGGGACAAACCACTTCTGAGATTGCCCTAAAAGTTTTGCCAACAAACTGAAGGGTAACAAGATGGCTGCCCCACAAACGGAGCAAACAATGGAGAAGGAGGCGGGCCCTGTGGTTTTGGCGGGAAAGTCAAGTCTCCCGTCAGCCTCAGGGCTGGAGGAGAAACCAGTAAGTGGAGTGACCTTAGGGGCGGAGTCAGGTAACCAGAGGGAGGAAGCCCCCCCCAGAGAATAAAGGACAGGAAATGGAGGAAGGGGAGGAAGGGATGGCTTCCTCCATGCAGACAGTTTCAGAGGTAAGTTTAGTATCTGGGGAGAGTGGGCCAGACAGTCCACTACCAAATGTTCAGATGCAGAAAAGCAGGACCTGAACCCAGGCCCACTGGGATCAAGGAAGAGCAAGTGTCACAAGAGATAATATGCCTTTAATTTGATTTTAACATTGTCTCTGCCTGTTTATTTTTAACACTGTTTATACCTTTTTAACTATACTGTTCATGACCCACACAATCTCAATGTCACGCATCAGGAAACTCTAGACTCCACTTCCCATCAGCCACTGCACTGCACTACATGTCACATGACCACCTGCACCTGATTCACGTTTCTGTTAATGAGCACTCTTGTGTATATATAGTCCTTGTCTGCACCATTAGCTTGTCTTTCGTTGTCTTAGACTGCTGCATTCTATGTTTCATGATCTTGTGAGTTTATGTTTAGTGTTGCCACAGTAGTATGCCAAGTAGTCCTAGATTCATGTTGTTTATGACTCAGTGTTTGTTTCATGCCACAGTGTTTAGTCAAGTTGTCTTAGTCTCTCGGTATGTTGCTTCAAATAAAGTCATTATCTGCACCTGCTTCTGGCTCAACCTCGACTCGTGACACTCAACCATCAATGTGAGAAGTGTGAGGTCCACCCTGAGAGCACAGAGTGTATTATCCCTTTTAAGTCAGATGTGATTTTATTGCAAGAGTGTGCTCTGTCCTTTTTATGTAATTACAGGAAATGGGAAGGCTTGTGGACCCCGGGACCCTCGGTGTGGAGTGGTTCCAATTTTAACAAGTGTGATGGCGTCGCTATATTAATAAAAAAAATCCCAATATTGTGGTGAAGGGCAGCACAGTGGTGAGGGATGGCCGGGCAATTTTAGCCAATCTGACTTTTTTAGATAGGGATTTTACTATTCTTAATGTGTATGGTTTTATAGAAAAAAATGAAAGGTATGAACTTCTAGAAGACCTGCAGTCCCACATGCTAGGGAGGGTTCCCCTAATTATAGCAGGGGATTTTAATTGTATTTTAATAGCGAAAGATAGGAAAAGGGTAGCGGGGAGGGCACGGTAGATAAAACATCGGTTTTACTTCAGGGTTTAATCAAAGATTTCAAACTAGTCGACTGTTTTAAAGCACTGCATCAAAGAGAGGAGGGCTCCACCTGGTTCAGTGGTGATGGCACCAGAGCCTCTCGGATCGACTATGTTTTTACATGGGACTGCCCGCCGACCGATGCTACACTGACCCAGGAATGGATGGACTCCCCCTAGAATTTTATCTGACTTTCTTTAAAGAATTTGAGACCTTGGACAGACTTCCAGACAGCTTCAGAACAAGGATAGAGTCACTCCTACACAAAAAAGGTGACGACAGACCTCAGAAACTGGAGACCCATCACGCTTTTAAACTTTGATTGTAAACGTTTTAGCAAGATTTTATCTGCACGCATGTCGACCGTTTTAGAGGACGTGATCCAACCGGATTAAGCATGTGCTGTGCCAGGGAGGAAGATCACTGACAGCCTAGTGCTGATTAGAGACATCATCTGTTACGCGAGAGACAGAAATATCCGGCTAGCAGTCCTGAATCTAGATTTCGAAAAAGCATTTGACAGAGTCTCGCACCAGTTCCTGTTTCAGGTATTGGACAAAATGGGGTTCCCTGATAGGTTCACAGCCTGGGTGGGATTGCTGTATAAGGGCATAGTCAGCAAAATGTTGGTTAATGGGCATGTGTCCAAAGCAGTAAATATCCGCTGTGGCATCCGTCAGGGGTGTCCTTTATCTCCCCTCCTGTATGTGGCTTACATTGAGCCACTGGCACAGATCTTGAGAAGGGATAAATGGATCAAAGGACTAGAAGTGCCTGGGACTGGTGGACTGACCGTAACGTGTGTCTTATATATGGACAACGTCACCCTTTTAGCCACCGACGTTTTATCCATACGAAGAGCAATGGACTTGACTGACTGGTACGGTCAGGCCTCCAGCACTAAGCTCAACAGGAGCAAGTCTGGGTCCCAGCTATATGGAGTGGAATTGGTTTTTAAAACCAACTTACGGATTTTCAGTGTCAAATTTGACAGACGGTGGAGGACGGGGAAACTGGGCCGACTTGTTAGGGAAAGTCAGGCAAAGACTGGGCTTTTGGGGACAAAGACAGATGAAGGTAAAATGTTAATTTTTAAAAGCAGTGATTTTACCGTTAATGTTACTTGTGTGTTCTGTTTTTAGTCCCCCAAGAAACTTTCTTTTAGACCTGGAGAGGGCGGGTTTTTACTTCGTCTGGGGGTCCAAGTCGGAGAGAGAGTGAAGAGGGAGGTCGTGAAAGAGACCAGAGAACGGCGGGAAAGGCCTCCCGGACCCCCACCTTTTTTTAGGCAGCCAGTTTACTGCCCTCCACATCGGGTACACTGTGACCAAATTCTCACGCCATGAGAAAGCAATGGGACAGTCCCAGGCCTCAATCAAAGTGAGGCCAAACAAGTTTGGAAGAACGCTGCCCACCCTGCTCTTCAGAACAGGCACAAGGACTTGTCATGGATGGTGGCCCATGAGATTCTCCCGGTCAGGGCGGTCATGCACTCCCGGGGAATGGGCTCCAACCCTATCTGCCCACGACCCGGATGCAATGCGCCGGAGACCGTGCGACACCTTTATGGGAGTGCGGCACTGCGCGGGACCAGTGGACCATGACCGGCCCCCTGTATTTCCCGTGCCTGTCAGCAGGTGGGATCCAGATGGACTACAAGCTCGCCATCCTCGGAGAGATTCACCACGCTCTGGCTCACCCTCAACGCTATAAAAAGGATGTCATCTGGACCACCAGAAACCTGCTGGTGGGGAAACGCGTGACGGTGCCCCTCCACGCAAGCGAGCAGATGGCGAAGTCCACGCTGCAGGGGTACCGCGCGTCATCATTCGGAGGAGGGGGCCGGGGTTGCACGAGAAAGGCCCCGGCCGCCATCGACCCTGGCCGTCCGTAGATGCACCCTCACCTATAAAGGCTATGGTAGCAGCGAGCCAAAGGGTAGAGGATCTCCGCTGGCCACTGGAAGTGACAGGCCTTGGCTGGAGAGCAGTGTGATGGGCTCCTTTGGTAGCGACTCACACCCGATCTTGAAAAAGAGAGGAGACTTTAGTGGTTTTCTATTTGTTTGATCGTTTATTTATTTCTTTATCTTTAAAACCGAAATGAATTGACCTTTTTTTCTTTGAACAAATTTTAAAACAAGAAATGTTTTATTTAAGTTCACAAGTGTCTGTGAACTGAAGAAAAAAAACTGGCCATTGTGAATGTGAAAAAAGAAAAAAGTGACAATGATTTTTTTTTCAAAAGAAAAAATCTGTTATCAAGATGCCGGAAGTAGACGGGAGTGGGCCGGTCCAAGTGGCGCGGCTGAGAAATTCTGTGAGGGTGGAGCTTCAGAAAGATGCAAGTCAAGCAGAATGGGCAAGATTCAAGGTGGAGCACCGGGTGAAGGAGGTATTGCAAGGAGTAATGAAACAGCAGACCACATCCGTTCTGTGCTTGCAGGGCATTGTGCATGCCGGTTTCATGGATGTAACCTTTGGGGAAATGACGTCCTGTCTGGATTTTGTTGCAACCTGGGAAAGGAATTTGCAGCACCCTGCCCTACAAGGCCTAAAGGTAAGAGCCCTTTATATCTGGGAGGACCTACCACTGACAGTGCACATGTACAACCCCTTTGTGGAGGAGAGCGATATCAGACATTTTCTGCAGAGATATTGTTTAAAGGTGGAGGGGGGTCAGAAAATCTGTAATGCCTTTGGGATCTGGACCGGAAGGAGGAAATACCTGGTGCGTTTCCATCCAGAGTCAACAGCTCCTGGTGGGGTTGTACAGCCTCCAGGGTCTTTTACCATCGGGCCTCATAGAGGCTTCCTCTTTTATCCTGGGCAGCCAGTAACCTGCCAGCAATGTGGAACAACTGGGTATACAAAATCTGTTTCTAACAGCAATTGTCGCTTCTGTGGCTCTTGGGAGCATGAGTCAACGGACTGCAGGGCCCCCAAGAAGTGCAGCCTTTGTGGAGGAGACCACCACCTCTACAGGGGCTGTGCTTTAAGGAGGAAAACTTTTGCAGACCTCTTCTCCCAGGATGACATGCAGGGTAGAGATGGGAAAAGCCCTGACGTGGAGACAAGGAAGCCTTCTCCAGAAGCAGGAGAACATGCAGAGCTACTGGAGGTAGAGAAAGAGGGTGGAGAAAGTTTTCCAAGCTTCCAAGTAGGATCCACAGAACCATGTGGAGAAAGCCAGGCGGAAAGGTGTGAGCCACCTGGGACAGAACTCGGACCAGGAGAAGGGTCAGGAGAAAAGAAAGCAAATTCTTAGAAATAAAGAAATATTTCTTTATTTCTTAGAAAGCGGAGCTTTCTAAGAAAGCTCCGCTTTCTAAGAAATAAAGAAATATTTCTTTATTTCTAAGAAATAAAGAAATAATACAAAAACAACAGAGCACTGGAAAGGAGAGCCGTGCACACAGTTGCTGCGGCTCACGGCTCTCCTTTCCAGTGCTCTCTGTCATTTTTGTATTATTTCTTTATTACTTGTTTGAGCATTATTGGTTCCACAAACATCCACTATACAAGTCAGAACCTTATGGATATTGGGGACCAACACCGCATACCTATTTCGAGAATGTTTCATCACATGCACAACATGGCGAGATTGCCGGGCTCTCCGTGGATTGTTGTCTTGTCCAGAAGGCGGCGCAGATGGAGGAGGGAGAGGAAGCAAAAGCGGGGATGCAGGTCCAGTATTATGCTAAGGCTAAGAAAACAACCACACAAGCCACTTTTACCGAGCCTGTTTCTCTCCAATGCCAGATCCCTAGTGAATAAAATCGACAATTTGGAATTACAACTAGCTGGAAATCGCTATGTTCGTGACTGCTGTTTTGATTATTACTGAAACCTGGCTTCATAAGAGGACACCCGATGCTAGCATGCAGCTAGCAGGTCGTACTATGCGTCGCTGGAACAGGACTGAGGAGTTCGGTAAGAGCGGGGGGGGGGGCCTCTGTATGTATGTGCATGAGAATTGGTGTAATAACAGAACAATGATAGATAAACATTGTTCCCCTGACCTCGAGTACATGTCTCTAAGATGACGGCCCTTTTTTCTACCGAGAGAGCTAACAGTAGTGATTATCACGGCTGTGTATATTCCACCCGACGCCAATGTGAACACGGCACTCTCTCTCCTGTTGAACACCATAAACATACAGCGGCGGGCTTACCCCGACGGTGTTCACATAATTGCAGGAGACTTTAATAATGCGAACTTGAAAACTGTACTCCCGAAATTCTATCAACATGTTAAGTGTTTTACTAGAGGGGCGAACACTCTGGATCATGTTTACTCCAACATTAAGCATGCGTATAGAGCCATATCTCTCCCCCACCTCGGCCAATCAGACCATCTCTCCCTACTGCTCTCCCCTGCCTACACCCCCCTCAGACGCAGTGTCAAGACCACTATAAAGACTGTTACCACCTGGCCTGATGATGCATTCTGCAAACTACAGGACTGCTTCGAACAGACAGACTGGGATTTGTTTGAACATCAAGAGCTAGAAACATTAACAGGAACGGTACTGGACTATATCAAGTTCTGTATCGGAAATGTGACTGTGGGCAAAAACATTCGGGTTTTCCAAAACCAGAAACCATGGATGACCAAACAGGTCCGCACACTCCTCAAAGCCCGCGACGCTGCCTTCAGGTCTGGTAATAGAGCTCTGTACAGAGCTGCCCGTGCCAACCTGAAAGGTGGTATTAAGGAAGCTAAGGCAGCCTATAAGAGGAGTATAGAGTCCCACCTGTCCAGCAAAAATAAATGGGAGGTGTGGCAGGGCATACAGAACATCACGAACTACAGAGGCCGTGAGGCGACAACAGGAGACCCGAGTGCGATGCTGGTAGAAGAGCTAAATTGCTTCTTTGCTCGCTTTGAAACATCACAACAGCAGCACTCATCTGCTCCAGCCCCACCTCCACCCTCATCTGGCCCCCGTACCAGTCCAGCCCTGCCTCCATCCCCTTCTGGTTCCTGCACCACTCTACTTACTGTGAGGGAACACGATGTTAGACGGATGTTTCTGGCAGTGAACCCCAGGAAGGCTGCTGGCCCAGACGGTGTACCTGGTAACGTGCTCAGATCATGTGCCCACCAGCTTGCCCACATCTTTACCAGAATTTTCAATCTCTCCCTGGCCCAAGTAGTCATCCTGGCCTGCCTAAAATCAGCCATAATCATCCCAGTGCCAAAGAAGTCGCCCACCACTAGCCTGAATGATTATTGTCCTGTGGCCCTCACTCCAGTTATCATGAAGTGCTTTGAGAGATTGGTTCTTCAGCACATCAAGGACTACCTCCCCCCAGATTTCGATCCTTTTCAATTTGCTTATCGTGCAAACAGATCCACAGAGGATGCGATCGCCGTAGCTGTCCACTACGTGTTGAGACATCTAGAGCAGCAACAGAGCTACGTCCGGATGCTTTTTGTGGATTACAGTTCGGCTTTTAATACAATAATTCCGGACATTCTCATCACCAAATTGGTCACCCTTGGCCTCCCCTGCCCCACGTGTGCCTGGATAAAGGACTTTCTCACCAACCAGTCCCAGACAGTGAGACTCAGACCCCACCTCTCCTCCACTCGCACGTTGAGCAAAAGGTTCTCCACAGGGCTGTGTGTTGAGCCCCCTCCTGTACTGTCTCTACACATACGACTGTAGACCAGTCCACAACAATAATCTTATCAAGTTTGCTGACGACACCACAGTGGTCGGACTCATCTCAAAAGGAGAGGAGGCAGCCTACAGCGAGGAGGTCCTAAACTTGGCAGCCTGGTGTTCAAAGAACAGTCTGACTCTAAACACCAAGAAAACCAAGGAACTTATTGTAGACTTCAGAAAACACAACACTGAGCTGACCCGCCTTTTCATTAATGGCGAGTGTGTGGAGAAGGTCCACACTGTCCGGTTTCTTGGCGTCCTTATCTCTGCAAACATCTCCTGGACGGACATCACAGTGGTTATCAAGAAGGCTCAAACGCGGCTACACTTCCTGAGGGTTCTCAGGAAGTACAATCTGGACTCCAATCTGCTGCTGATCTTCTACCGCTCATCCATCGAGAGCCTGCTGACATACTGTATCACGGTGTGGTACGGTAGCTGCACCGCAGCAGACAGGGAGAGGCTTCAGAGAGTAGTAAGAGCAGCACAGAAGATCATTGGCTGCCCTCTCCCCTCCCTGATGGATATTTACACCTCCCTTTGCCTCAGCAGAGGAAAAACCATCATTAAGGACAGTTCTCACCCTGGCTTTGATCTGTTCAATCTGTTGCCCTCAGGGAGACGTTACAGGTGCATCAAAACAAGGACTAGTAGATTTAAGAATAGTTTCTTCCCGAAAGCTATTACCGTTATAAACACATACATGTACTGAGTTCACAGCATATGTATATAGTGTCAAAACTGTGCATTTCATAGTACCTCCCCCATCCACCCCAATATCTTGTTTATTTATCTTGTTTATTCTTGTTTATTGAATGTACATGTTTGCACGGAACAAAAAAGAGTGGCTCTTAATTTCATTGTACATGTGTATAGTGACAATAAAAGGCATTCATTCATTCATTCATTCATTCAGAGTGTGACGACGGAAAAGGAGGGGATGGTCAGAAAATGGAGAGAGGGGAAAGGGGGAGGCCCCCCGGTGGCAGTTGGAGAGTGGGCCCAGAATGTCTGCCATGGAGCGGCCCCCAAAGGGTGGTCACAGGCAGAGAGTGGGAGCTGGGGGGACTCTGATGCAAATTGCAGTATAGATGGAACAGCAGACTCCCCAGATGGGACAAAAGGAGCAGTGAAGCGACCTTTTCCCAGTGAAGACAGGGATGCCGAGCCGAAAAGGAGGTTCCGCTTCCAAGAGACACAGCCTAACAACAACAACAACAACAACAACAACAACCCAGAGGGTATGGGGGATCCTGAGCCGCCGACGGAAAAGGAGGAGCAGGAGCACCCCCCCAATGGAAGCAGACCCTCTGCCATCTGCTGTTCCTTTCCCAGGATGGGAGGAGGAGAGGTACAAAATGACTACAGGATGAGGGGTGCAGGCAGAGGGAGGGGGACCCCCCCTGCAAGGGATGGAATGCAAGGCTATTTTTTTTTCAGGCCTGGATGTTTTAGGAAAGAAATACAGATCAACGCAGAACATGAAGATCTGCACTCTAAATGTGAGGGGATTGAAGAACCCCACAAAGAGGAGAGCCTTGTTTTTGTCCCTTAAATATGTGGCCTTCGATATGATGCTTTTGCAAGAATGTCACCTGAAAGACAGAGAAGATGTAACTGCTTTAAGAAAAGATTGGGAAAATGGACTTTTGGTGTGGGTAATGTGAAAGAAGATGGGGTGGGAATTTTGTTTAAAGGGTGGGACACAAAAATAGTCATCGGTAAGCGCAGTACCAGGGAGGGCCCTGTGTGTCGACTGTAGGTAGTGGGGGGGTCGCCGTCAGACTTATGTCTATGCACCTTGCGCGGGAGGGAGCGGGGGGAGTTCTTCAGGGCCCTGGAGCATGTCTGCTTTACCAACAGACTGGTGCTCCTGGGTGGGGACTTTAATATCTCCCTAGATAGAGCCGTGGCAACAGAGGGGAGTCTGGAGTTGCGGACCCTCTGCAATGCTTTCCACTTGGTGGATGCCAATAAGGTGGCAGGACCAAGTGAGCAGAGTTTCACATGGAGCAATTCCCGAGGACATCGGTCAAGGCTTGACTACCTGTTCGTTCCCAGAGGGCAGGAGGTGAGGGAGTGTGTAAATCTTCCCACATGGGCCTCTGACCACAACATTGTTGGGGTCAAGGTAGCCCTAAAGTGAGCATAGCAGAGGCCGGAATTTCTGGCAGCTTAATACAAGTCTACTGCATGATAAGGCCTTTTGCGAGGTTTTCCGTGCGGTGTTTAAAGGATGGCGGGCCATGAGGGTAGGGTGGCCCACTTGGGGGGATTGGTGGGAAGGGGTGAAGGCACGCATTGCGGTGTTCTGTAGGGAATGGACAAAGGAGAAAGTCATGAGGGTGTGGGAAGAGATCCAGGCAGCCTCAGAGGAGCTGCAGAACCTGAGCTCAAAGCTGGCATCAGGGGAGTCTGTGGCATGGAATTGGTATGAGGAGGCCAAGGCCCAGATTCATGTTTTTTTTGAGAGGCAGGCCAAAGCCTTTTCGATAATGGCAGGGGCTCAGGAGATGGTAGAGGGGGAGCGCCCATTCAGGTACTTTTTTGAAGCAGTACGGACAAGGCAGAAGAAGTCTCGTATTGAAGGATGAAGGGTAGTGAAAACCACCACTGCAATGTTGGAAACGGCTGCAGATTTTTATGAGACACTTTTTTGCAAGAGGGGCCAGGAAAGGGATGAGCAAGATAGGATGCTACAAAACCTTACTACTAAGCTTCCGGAAAGAGAGGGCACGATCCTGGAAGCAGATTTGTCTCTCCAAGAGATTGAGGAGGCTAAGCGTTCGCTGAAACGTGGTTCAGTGCCAGGGCTAGATGGGCTGCCAGTAGAGTTTTACTCTGCTTTTTGGGACATGATATACCTCCAGCAAATCTGGCCCTATCAGGAGAGCATGGAGCAGGAATGTCTCACCCCCTCAATGAGGATGGGGTGCATTTCCCTGCTGTATAAGAAGGGAGATCGGACAAATCTAGCAAATTGGCGGCCTATTACGCTCCTAACAGATTATAAAATCCTAGCAAAGGCCATCACTTTGAGGATGGGGAAAGTGATGAGTCATCATCCACCCGGACCAGACGTGCGGCGTTTAGGGCCGGACGTGTGCCCTAGATTTATGCCTGATCCGAGATGTCCTAACCAAGGCAAAGGAGCAAAGCCAGCCCTTAGCCTTGCTTAGCCTGGACCAGGAAAAAGCATTCGACCAGGTTGGCCATGCTTTCCTTTTTGCAGTGCTCAAGGAGTTGAGCTTTGGGCCAAGGTTTATAAGGGTGGTAAAGCTGTTGTATGAGGAGGTGGCAAGTAGGGCTTGTGTCAACGGTTTTTTTCGAGGCCGGTGAGGCAGGCGGGTGGGGTGAGACAAGGGTGTCCACTCTCCCCACTGCTATACGTACTGGCAATTAAGCCACTAGCGGCTAGCTTGCGAGCAGACCAAAGACTAGTAGGGTGCCATGTCCCGGGGGAAGGAGGACGAAGAGCCTTAGTCTCGGTTTATGCGGATAACCCGAATCTCTTTGTAACAGATGAGAAGGACTGCCACAGGGTAGAGTCCCACCTGAGGTCCTACTGCCATGCCTCCGGAGCTCTGGTGAACTCTGAGAAGTCCAAGGTAATGCTGTGTGGATCCTGGCGGGGCAGGTCAAGTGCTTGGGGTGGCTACTCCGTATGCCCAGAGGGGATAAAGATTCTAGGTGTTAATTTTTTCCATTCAGCCAGTGGTGCCAGGAATTGGGCCAATGTGCTAAAGAAGGTACAGCAGTGCCTTGCCCTATGGGAGACCAGAAGGCTGTCAATTAATGGACGAGCACTTCTCATAAGAATGGACATCTTGTCCAGGCTGGTCCATACAGCCAAGGTGTTTCCATGCCCACTTGCAGGGGGGTCCAGTTTAGAAAGAGCAGTCTTTAACTTTATCTGAGGAGGGAGGACAGAGCTGGTGCAGAGAGCACTTATGTGCCAGCCAATAGCAAAAGGGGGAAGAGAGGTTCCTAATCTCCTCTGGAAGACGATGGCTATGCTGATAGCTTTCCATGCAGAGCTAGTTACCCATCCTCCGAAACACCTAGCTTCATGCTTGAGGAGCCTAGCTCCTCTGGTACGGTCAAGCCCATGGACCCTGGAAAGACCATGGCACTACGAGCGCATGGCGCAGGTCTCGGGACAGAACCCGGGGTGCCTAGAAGGCGGCCTGGTACATAATCACAGACACCTCTATGACCTATTCATGCAAAACCAGAGGGTCCCCTCCACTCGGTCCATCGTGGGGCGGGAGGTTAGTTGGGAGGCCCTCCAGCCAGCTTTCTTGGAGGGGGAGGCAAGGGACTTAAATTGGTTTGGATCTTTGGGCCACCTCCCTGTAAGGGAGCGCCTCTATTGTTTCGGGTGTGCTAGGACCCTCCTCTGTCTGGTAGGGTGTGGACAGGAAGAGATGGTAGAGCATGTGTTCTGGACGTGTCCCAGTGTTTTGGGGACTGGTTAAGGAGTGGTGGAGAAAAGGCCCTAATGTACCCTTGAATAGCAACTTGATGGAGTTTGGGGAGGGCTTGGAAGTCTTGGACCCAGAGAAGCGCAAGATTGTGTGGGTAATTGTTTCAGAGCGGAAAAGAGCAGTTTGGGGATGGAGGGGAAAGTGTTTACGAGCAATGGAGCCGGGCTCCATTTTTCGCAGCTTCCTAGGCAGAATAAGATGGTTAGGAGAGAGACAGGAAGCTTGGCGAAGGTGCGGGGAGAAGCCAGTCAGGGGCTCCCAGGGTGGGGGTGGGGTAGGGCATGTTTACGGGCCCTGTTGGCAACCCCGTTTCTGGTCTTTGGCGCAGAAAAGGGAGACCCTCATGCCAAATGTAGTCTATGCAGGGGGTTTGGAGGGAATAGAGGGAAAGGGATGTGGGGGGGGGGGGGGTGGGGGTAGGTAAAGATTAGGAAGGCAGTTCCATAGGACAAAAGAAAGAGAACCCCCGCTAATGGGACAAGACAGACTTTAGCATAAGAGGGGTATCGAAAGGGTATTTTTCAGGTGACAGGATTGCTTTTGTTAAATAACAGGTATTTTGGATTTTTGTAGAAAAGGCTTTGTTTTCTTTCCTGCAGGTTTTCATACGTATTGAAATATTCGAAGTGATTGGTTAGTTAACGGTTACCAAGGCTTGTATTTACATGGCACGGTATGGAGAGGGTACTTTTGTTTGTTTTTTTCTTCTCGCTTTTTGGGAACTATACAGACGTTAGCAGCCAAGGATTGTGGACATAGTCCCTCCAGGAACGGTGCACCTTTTCAAAGGGGTCAAATAAAAGAAGGAAATAAATAAATAAATAAATAAATAAATATTCATGTTAAATGATTGTACAAAATGGAACAAATCGTAACTGTTTAGGATGTACTTAATGGGCGAAGGGAAGGGACCTATTAGGTTTTAATACAAACCACATCCAGCTCTAGACCAATCCTACATCTGTAGCTATCAAGGCTGTGCAAGGGAAAGTCAGGCAAAGACTGGGCTTTTGGGGACTAAGAATGCTGACTCTCAAATGTAAAATTTTAATTTTTAAAGCAGGGATTTTACCTTTAATATTACTTGTCTGTTCTGGTTTTTGTCCCCCCAGGAACTTTCTTTTAGACCTGGAGAGGGCAGTTTTTTACTTCATCTGGGGGTTCAAGTGGGAGAGGGTGAAGAGGGAGGTCATGAAGAGACCAGAGCACGAAAGGATGGAATGTAAGGCTGTTTCAGGTCTTGTTGTTTAAAATTGGAAAGTAATGCAAATTATTAAAGAACATGAAGAGCTGCACTTTAAAGGTGAGGGGGCTGAAGAATCCCACGAAGAGGAGAGGGTTGTTTTTATCCCTAAAGTATGTGGCCTTCGACATTCTGTTTTGTTTTTTCCAAGAATATCACCTGAAAGATAGAGAAGATGTGGTTGCTTTCAAAATAAGATTGAGAAAAAGGGTTTTCAGAGTGGGGCATAGGTAACATGAAAAAAGATGGGCTGGAAATTTTGTTTAAAGGGTGGGATGCTGTAATAGAAGCATCAGTGAGCGTAGTGTCATAGTGGCCCATGTATGTCGACTGTAGGTGGCGGGGGATCGCCCTCAAACTGATAAATGTCTATGCACCTTGCAAGGACGGGGCAGTTCTTCAGTGCCCTGGAGCAAAAAAAAAAAAATTGTATATTTAATTGTACAAAATGGAACAGGTGCCAGTCGTAAAGGTTTCAGATGTACTTAATGGGAAAAGGGAGGGGACCTATTAGGTTTTAATACAAACCACAGCCCACATCCAGCTCTAGACCAATCCTACATCTGTAGCTATCAAGGCTGTGCAGGTGGAAGGGGCCGACACAAGCCAACCTACCCTAGACCAGATTTCTAGGCCTCCGATGGAGTTTCAGAGGCCTGGACTGACATCCTGTATGGCTCGGGTTTCTCCTCATTCACGCATAAATCTTTCGCCTTTTACTAAAGATTTTCGTGGAGAGGAATGTTGACGAGTTCAACTTATTTTTGTGAGCTTTGCTGTGGCAAAGCTGTATTTCTTTTACAGTTTAACGTAAGAGAGGGAACAAGTTTCGCTTTGAATTGCAAGGTCGGTTGGGAGTGGTGCCTAGTTGCTCAATCTGCGCAAGGTCTTCAAGCACGTGGTCACGCATGTTGTCCAGGAGTGGAGGCTTTGCCAGCTGGTGCTCGTTAGGCCAGAGGCCATAACGGGTTATCGCTTCTCAGCCTTTTGGCTAAGATCAATTTGTGGAGACAGCGATCAACTCTTTGGTGGCCTTTGCCGTCAGTCTTCTCGTGGCTTTGGGCAAACTAACTAAAGAGAAAATTTGTGCGGACCCGGTGTTATTTTCAGTGCCGGTTGGTGAATGGAACAGCGAGCCAGTGGACCTGTGGACAGGTAAGCACAAATTTATTAATTTATTTTTCTTTTTTTTGTTTTCATAATATTTATTTCATTTAGATTTGTGTCTCTGTTAGTTATTGATTACAGTTTATTTATTTATAGGCTAGTGGTGCCTCCAAAATGTCGGCTGCTCGTGCCGGCATAAGGAGGCACCACAGCGTGCGTTTCTTATTTAAAGAGGTGGATGGTAAGCTCCTGGGGGATGTCACGCCTTGATTTCTCCAGGAAGCTCATCCAAAAATCGCTAAATTTCAAACCTGATGAACTGAACTGTCTTGTGACTCTGCCCCTGAACAAAAGGGTATCATGTTAGTTTTAGGACTGTATCTCTGTTAAATGATTTCTGGCAAAGGTTCGATGGTTGTAAGGCCCATTTCTCCATGTTCACCGTGGAGAAACTTTCTGATAATTCACTTAAAACGGTGATTGTCAGGATGTTTAATGAAACGGTGAGTGGGGATGACATTTGTGTTTGGCCGGGTAGATTTTGCACTGTTCGCGGACAACCAGTCAAAGTGTTGGATGAGGACGGTATCTGGAATTGTTCCTGGCGGATCCCCAGGAACAATGGGAAGATGCTGGGGGCTACCAGGGCCTGAGACATCTGCCTTCCATGAGCATGTTGGGAGAGAACAGAGGCTACATTCACAATCAAGGAATTCCCAAACTCTGCCGCAAATGTGGGAGAATGGGACATCTAGCCGAGGCATGCCAGGAATTAATATGTGGCAAGTGTAGAGAAATTGGTCACGTTTTTGATGAGTGCACAATTGGCAGATGGTGCAATCTGTGTGGGGAGACAAACCACCTCTACAGAGATTGCCCTAAAAGCTTTGCCAACAAACTGAAGGGTAACAAGATGGCCACCCCACAAACGGAGCAAACAATGGAGAAGGAGGCGGGGCCTGTGGTTTTGGCAGGAAAGTCAACTCTCCTGTCAGCCTCAGGGCTTGAGCAGAAACCAGTAAGTGGGGCAGACTTAGGGGCGGAGTCAGACAACCAGAGGGAGGAAGCCCCCCCTCCATGGAAAAGAAAGGACAGGAAATGGAGGAAGGGGATTAAGGGACTGCTTCCTCCATGCAGACAGTTTCAGAGGTAAGTTTAGTATCTGGGGAGAGTGGGCCAGACAGTCCACTCCCAAATGCTCAGGTGCAGAAAAGACCTGCGTGTTGGTAACACGTTGCTATTACCAACAGAGGAGAAAAAAAAAACTGAGGGCTGAGCAACGACGGGACAGTTCTTCCTCAGAAGATCTGAACCGTTTGTGGCCCTCAGAACCCCCAAATGAGGTTTCCTTCTTGCACCTTCAGCTGAGAACATCGTCGCCAAAGGAGCCACAAGAGGATGCCTCTGCAGCCCGTGAGGCAGCAGACACTTGCCCTCCTGAACTCAGTCCCACTGGGATAAAGGAAGAGCAAGTGTCACAAGAAATAATATGCCTTTAATATGATTTTAACTTTGTCTCTGCATGTTTATTTTTAACATTCTTCTATACCTTTTTAACCATACTGCTCATGACCCTCACAATCTCAACTATCAAAGTGAGAAGTGTGAGGTCCACCCTGAGAGCACAGAGTGTATTATCCCTTTTAAAATCTTTTAAGTCAGATGTGTTTTTATTGCAAGAGTGTGCTGTTATAGAAGATTTAGATCTCAGATATATGTAGCCTCAGTCCTACCGTCATTTCCAGCTTATTGTAAAATACAAGCTGATGTATTATGTTATGTGATGTTAGGTGACAATGATTAAAACTGTGTTATAAATTAAACTACATCAAGAACCCCAACCCTGACAGTCTGGGGAAACAGAACCACGCAAGACAGCAACATGGAGGAAGACAGACCGAAATGTCTTCTGGTTCGGCAAGACCTGAGAGATCTACAGCTCGACACACTGGATATAAAAAGAACTGAAAAGTATTTTATTTAATTTTATTAGTGTTTCTTCCTCTGCTTTACGTCCTACACAGTTACATTATTTGTTACAAGTCTTTAAAAGTTGAGGATATTTGTTTTTGTGCGCAGACTGTTTATCAGACTTGAAGTCAGTAGGGGCTTTTTCTCTTACTGGAACTTTGTCTTGGTAATTTTGTTGGTTAGTTCAGCTTACTCTGAGTTGTTTTCACATTGTGGACAACTTTTGGTTATTGTGGGAAACAATAGCTGTCTCCCTTGTTTTATGGAGACTGTGTGTGTGTGTGTTTGGGGATTGTGTGAGTAAACAAACATGCCAATGCTTTGAAGGATGTGAACTGGAACAGAGTAAATGTTAGTCAATTGCAAATCTGTTTTTAGAGGATTTAAACCTAACATGGTGAACAAATATTATATTACAGAATTCAGGCAATTTTATTGGTGTTATCTCATAGTGTGGCAAGTAATAATCTGGAAAGACCTTTGTAATATCACAGTCTAAACCTGGATTTAAAGAGAAGCGAATCGGTAAATGCATCACATGTAAATGAATCATGAAAATGAATAAATTAAAAGAGTGATTCACAAAAAAACAAACAAACAAAAAAAAAAAAGCGATTATTGACTCAGGCGAACAATAACTGGTAAGTGTTTCTTTCTGGATTTTTTAGTTGAAACTAGTTTTAGCACTGATTGTCAGAAGCTGTAACCGCGCTTCCTTGTTGCTTCGAGCTGAATACACGTTGCTAGATTAAAGCAAATTCTGGTATTCATATTCGGTTTCGGTCAGGAGTTGCTCGTTCACGCGACTACTCTTTGTTTTGCTAATTAAAGAGGCGTGCTCAGCTGTGAAACACCGCAGTATTTAATAATTAAACGCTGAGGCGGAAGCGTCAGACCTTGTCACGTGAAGACCGAGCTCGTGTTTGCCACAGGCGCAGACCGCGGCATACTCCCACAAAAGTACGCAACTTGGACAACCTATGCTCTCTGAATGTGGCCTCTGTAGATTCCCTCTCATTCTCTATAGGACTTTGGAACTGCCAATCTGCGGTCATCAAGGCAGATTTCATTCCTGCCTTTGTAACCCTCTTCAACCTCAGTGTGCTAACTCTGACTGAGACCTGAATCCATACTGCTAACACTGCCAACCCCACTGCTCTAGCCTCCAACTTATCCCATACCTCACGTCCCAACAGATGAGGGGGTGGTATAGGTTTGCTTCTCTCCAAAACATGGATATTTACCTGTCTTTCTCCATCTTGCTCATACACTTCCTTTGAATTCCATGCTGTTACAGCCACTGACCCTGCCAAAATGCACATTGTTGTTTACCGTCCTCCAGGTCAACTGGGGAAGTTCATCGATGAATTTGACACGCTACTGTCCACCTATCCCAGAAGATGGAACGCCTCTTCTGGGCCTTGGTGATTTCAACATTCATCTAGACAAGCCACTGACTTTCTTGCTCTCCTTCCCACATTTGACCTCAAGCAGTTCACCGCACCACAAAGCCGGCAAACAGCTCAACCTCATCCTCACATGTAATTGCACCACACACAGTCTTCTGATTACTCCTCTCCACACCTCTGACCATTTCTTTATCCAGTTCTCCATTTCTCTCCCCTCACCCCCTTCACTGTCTCACTGAGTCAGAGTCAAGATGGCGCCAGTGTCCTTGTCGGCATGCCGTCTCTTATTTTTCCCGTGTATTACAGTTTGTTGCACCCGTTTTGTCTGTTCGTCTGGCATCTCTGCTGTTTTTACTGTGCGTCGTGTCACACTGGTATCATGTAGATTCAGTGTTTTCTTTCAATCAACAAGCTTTGCTTAACATGAGAAACCGTATGGGAGCTCATCTGCGATGTTGTCCTACTCTGTATTCTCGTTTTCAATCCTCGTCCAGCCGACTCGCGGTGGAGTGTGCTCGCCGGCTACCTTGCTGCTTTCCTCCTCTAAGGAAGCGCCGCAAGAAGAGAGGGAATCGTGCTGGTGTTCGGGTGAGAATCAGACGGACAATCGCTTCCTCCATACAACCGATTGAGTTTCCCTTAAGCTTGGAAGGGCTCCACTTGACAGGACGGTCATGGGATTACAGATATGTTTTTCATCTGCCTATTTTCCCGGACTTCCTACACTCGTCTAATTGTTCTGCTCCTCCATGATTACGGATTTGTCAGAGAAGAGTGAACTGTTTAAATCTCCGACAACTGGAATTAGTTTCACCGGCTCGGACCCCGCTACCTCAGTCTCCTATGGAGATGGCCCTGGTTAACGCTCGGTCCGTGTGCAACAAAACTTTCATTTTAAATGACTTTTCTACCAGTCATAACCTGGATATTTTATTCCTGACGGAGACCTGGCTTAGTCCTGGTGAGTCAACCGTCTTTGAGGAACTCTGTCCACCGAACTGTTGTTTTATTAATACGCCAAGGCCTTCTGGAAAGGGTGGTGGGGTTGCTATGGTTTTTAGACAGTTACTGAACATTCGGAGAGTTTCTGTTGGGATTTACTCGTCGTTTGAGGTGCAGTGTGTTGTGTTAGAGTCGACCTCTTCCACGCTATTCCGTGCTTTGATCTATAGGCCACCTAACCTGGACAATGCAGTTTTAAGTGATTATTGTGATTTTTTTTTTACTTCTATTGTTCCGTTGTATGATCGTTTGTTATTATTGGGGTGATTTTAATGTGCATCTCTGCTGCCCTGGTCGACCCTTGGTTACTGAATTTTGTAATATCTTGGATTCCTTTTTGGTTTTATTCAACATATAAATCAGGCAACTCATGTCCTTGGTCATACACTAGACCATATCGTCATATGGAACCGCTGTTGTTGATAATATTGAAGATGCTTCCTTCTCTGATCACAAGCCCATTGTTTTAAGGTCCCTGCTGCCTCTGCCATTATGACTAGGCCTTCAGGATATTATTCTCTTTGTATTAATTCACTCACTGCCTCTCAGTTTAGTGAAAGTTTTCTAGCTAATGCTGTTGAAACATCTATCTTGAGTGCTGCAGAGTCTTCTTTTGGCCCTGATGATTTGATTGCTTATTATACTCATTTTGCGCCAATATTTTAGACTCCATTTCCCCTTTTAAACTGAAACAACCAAATCGTAAATCTTATTACTGGCTGTACGATAATACTCGTTCTCTCCGACAGGCCTGTCGTAGAGCTGAGGGGAGATGGAAGCATGATCAGTTAACGGTGTCCTTCCAGATCTTTAAAGATTGTTGAAGTCTCAGAGTGCAGCAAAGTCAGCTAGGTCTAGGTATTTCTCTGACTTAATTGCTACACACTGTCATAGACCAAAGATCTTATTCACCACGATAAATTCAATTATTAATCCAAGTTGCCAGTTCCATGGGGAACCTTCGGCTGAACTTTGTGAGAAGTTTTTAAAGTTTTTTGCTGATAAAGTAATTACCATTCGTTCTTCCTTCACTTTGCATTTATCAGACCTGTCCCCAAATTCACTGGCTTTACTGGGTTCATTTGATCAATTTGAACACGTTTCTCTAAAGGAACTGTGATCTGGTTAACCAGATGAAAATATCATCCCTGCCACTTGATGTTCCCAGTGTGCTTATGAAAGCAACCTTTTCTGAAATTGGCCCCAGTATCCAAGTGTTGATAAATTCTTCTCTGGATGCAGGGGTGGTCCCAAATTGTTTTAACCATGCTATTGTTCAACCTTTGCTTAAGAAACAGGGTTTGGATAAAGGTCGCCTTAATAATTATCGGCCTGTCTCTGAGCTACCGTTTCTGTCAAAGCTGCTAGAGAAAGTGGTACAATCTCAATTGCTCCTGTTTTTAAACTCAGCTATGTTATTTGAACCGTTACAATCTGGTTTCACTGCTTTTCATAGCACGGAGTCTGCTTTGTTAAAAGTGTCCAATGACCTTTTACTCACAGTGGATGCTGGAAAAAATACTGTGTTGATGCTATTAGATCTTACAGCTGACTTTGATACTGTAGACCATAACATACTTCTCTGGTGCTTAGAGCATCTGTTTGGTATCAAGGGTACCGCCCTACAATGGCTCAGCTCATATCTTGAGGACAGGTCTTTCTCGGTAGCGTTGGGTAATTTCTGTTCTTCTAGTCCTATTATTAGTGGTGTTCCTCAAGGCTCCATTCTGGGCCCATTTCTTTTTAATTTATATATGCGGCCGTTGGGGAATATTATTATTAGGACTCCCAATGTCTCTTTTCATTTATATGCTGATGATACCCAGTTGTACATTCCTTCGAAAGCTGGTGACTCCATTCAGCCATTGTTGGACTGTCTGGATGACATTAAAAAATGGTTGACAAATAATTTCCTCCGACTTAATGAAGACAAAACTGAAATAATTGTTTTTTGGCCCACTGCGATTGAGAGATGGTCTCATTAACGAGCTCCATAATCACTTTCCCTCAATTTCTTCCCAGGTTCGGAACCTTGGCTTCATTCTGGACTCAGAATTATGCTTAACCAAGCAGATAAATTCAGTCGTTAAGACTAGTTTTAATCAACTACGGATTATTTCGAAACTCAAAACATTTTTGTCTTTCCAGGATTTTGGAGAAGGTTATTCATGCTTTTATTACTTCTCGCTTAGATTACTGTAATTCATTATACTTGGGTCTTCCTCAGTCATCTCTGGCTCGTCTTCAGATGGTTCAGAATGCAGCTGCAAGGCTGTTGACCAGGGCAAAGAAGTTTGATCGTGTCACCCAATTTTAGCATGGCTTCACTGGCTCCCAGTCCATTTTAGGATTCAGTTTAAGATTCTGATGTTTGTTTTTAAAACTCTTAATAATCAAGCTTCTTCCAATCTTGCATGTCCCTCGTTCCCGGTTAAAAACAAAGGGGGATAGAGCTTTTGCTGTTGCTGCCCCCAGTCTATGGAATCAACTGCCACTGGACATCTGCCTTGCAGCTTCTATTACCACTTTTAAAAATAGGCTTAAAACTTCTTCTGCCAGGCTTTTTGATCAAATTTTTAATTGTTTAAACAAAATTTTAAATCAATTTTTTCTATTGTCCATTCTTTTTATTTGGTCTAATTCTGTTTCTATGTTATTTTCCTTACTCTGTGCAGCACTTTGGTCAGCTTTGCTTTGTGAAACATGCTATATAAATAAATTTTACTTACTTACTCCACTCTCCATCTCTTTTTGTCACAATCTTAGCTCCCTTTCCCACTCACATTTCTCCTCTGTTGTCATAACCTTACTTCCCTCTGATAGCCACCTCTCCTCACTTGACTTAAACACTGCAACTGACATGCTATGTTCCACCCTAACTTGACAGTATCTGCCCCCTAACCTCCAGACCTGCACGCACATCACCCTCTAGCCCTTGGCTCTCAGAAGCTCTGCGTAACACCCGGGCCAAACTAAGAGCATCTGAAAGGAAATGGCGTAAATCTAGCAACCCAACTGACCTAACCAATTACCAAACACTTCTCTCCTCTTTTTCCAATAGCATCTCCATTGCTAAAGCCACATACTACCAAGAGAAGATAGACAGTTCTCCCAACACCCGCACTCTCTTCAAAACCTTTTCCTCTCTTCTCTGTCCCCCTCCTCCCCCTTCCCCTACCTCTCTCACTACAGATGACATTGCGACTTTCTTTTCCAACAAGGTTACATCAATCAGGAACCAGTTCTCAACCCCAGACATGCATAGACTGGCTCCTCCTTCATGTAATTCCCAACTGACTTCCTTCTCTCCCCTCTGAGACTGGTGTCTCTAAACTCCTCCTCTCTAGCTGTCCCACAACCTGTATTCTTGACCCTATCCCTTCTCACCTTCTTCAGTCCATCTCTCCCACACATCTTGAACACATCCCTCTCTACTGGCACATACCCTACCTCATTTAAGCAGGCCCGGATTTCCCCACTGCTTAAAAAACCATCACTTAATCCTGCTGTAGTTGACAACTACAGACCTGTTTCTCTCCTCCCTTTTCTTTCCAAAACTCTTGAAAGAGCCGTTTTTAATCAACTCTCCAATTTTCTCAAACAGAACAACCTCCTGGATGCCGAGCAGTCTGGCTTCAAGAGCAATCACTCCATGGAGACTGCTCTGCTTTCGGTCCATGAAGCCTTACGACTAGCAAGAGCAACCTCTAGATCATCTGTCCTCATCCTACTCGACCTCTCTGCTGCTTTCGACACTGTGAACCACCAGATCCTCCTGTCAACTCTCTCTAGCCTGGGCATCACTGGAACGGTTCTGCGCTGGGTGGAATCTTATCTCTCTGACAGATCCTTCAAGGTATCATGGAGGGGAGGTATTTCTGAAACTCAGCAACTCACAACTGGTGTTCCACAGGGGTCAGTTCTGGGTCCTCTCCTCTTTTCCATCTACACTACCTCTCTAGGGCAGGTGATCGAGTCTCATGGCTTCTCATATCATTGCTATTCTGATGACACCAGCCTGACAATCCATCAGTCTCTGCACGCATCTCTGCTTGCCTGCCGGACATCTCGGTCTGGATGAGGGAACACCTCCTTAAGCTCAACCTGGCAAAATCTGAGCTTCTCGTCATCCCAGCCTGTCCCTCAATCAACCACAACCTCACTGTACAGCTCACCTCAACCACACTCAAGCCAATCAGGAAGGCCAGGAACCTTGGGGTGATTCTTGATGATAGCTTGACCTTTACAGACCACATCTCAACAACTGCACAGTCCTGTATGTTCATCCTGTACAACATCAAGAAAATCAGATCCTACCTCACCGAACAGGCTACACAGACTAGTCCAGGCTCTTGTTATCTCAAAACTGGACTACTGCAACTCACTACTCTCGGGCCTCCCAGCCAGCTCCACCAAACCCCTTCAGATGATTCAGAATGCTACAGCATGCCTCATCTTCAACCAACCCAAGAGAACCCAAGTCACACCCCTATTCATTTCGCTCCACTGGCTTCCTGTAGCCACCCGCATCAAATTCAAGGTCTTGATGCTCACCTACAAGACCTTGTCTGGAACAGCACCCTCCTACCTCAACTCTCTCCTGAAGGCTTACGTTTCCTCACGCAATCTGCAATCGATTAGCAACCGACGTTCAGAAGTAGCTCCTACTCAGCATGGCTCAAGGTCCCTTTCAAGAACCTTCAAACTAACTGTTCCTCAGTGGTGGAATGAACTTCCAACCTCAATCCGGACCACAGAATCTGTCAAAATCTTAAAAAAACAGCTAAAGACCCACCTCTTCCGTGAACACACAACCAACTCATTAAAAAAAAAAAAAAAAAAAAACCTGCACTTACACCTCTACTCTGAGCACTTTGCTTCTTCTGGAACTCAATTAATGGATCTTGTATGGTAGCACTACTTGTATTGTTCTCTGCTTGATATATCGCTTTGCTTGTATTTTCTCATTTGTAGGTTGCTTTGGATAAAAGCGTCTGCTAAATGAATAAATGTAAAATGTAAATGTACCCATATGAAAACAGTGTAGCAGTGTATTTGTAGTGTAGTCAAAAGTAAGGTCAAGGGAGGGGGTGGCTAAGTGTTGTACAGGCTGATGGCTGTCGGCACAAAGGAACACCTGAAGCCAGGTACACAATATGGCACTGCACAACTTTCCTTTTCTGACACCCGCTTATCACTGAGAAGAAGAGAGCCAGTATTTACGTCTTTGCAAAAAGTCATTCACACATTTTGCGAACTGGCTAAAGCACGTATGCACTTTTGCAAAATGTAAGGTCTTTGGTGAATTGGCCACAGCAAGAAGTACTTCTTTAAAGCTAAATTCTTAAAGTTCTCATTTTAAGCAGTAGTCTCTTTGGTCAATATGTTAAAACAACGATGCAGTAATGGGGGACTTAGATATTTCAATAAGAGGTTAAGAATACTTATATGCATATATATGCCAGGTGCAAAATAAAGGCAATAGACTATCAATCAGTGGATTATCATTTGCATATTTCCAGGGAAGAGAAAAAGAAAAACAATGCTTTTTAATATAGAAAGAATTCATTAAATTATTACACTGAAAAAATTAAATAGATCACTTAGAATATACAGTGGGGGGGGGGGGGAGTAATGGATGCATCAACACTTTTTTTCAGTAAATATATTTCCAATGAGGCTCTTCACATTAAATTTTCACCAGAAAAAAGTAGCAAAAAAGTTAGAAGCAGTGGGAATGTTTTGGTAAACAAAATAAAAACTGAAATCAAAAGATACCACCTTTGTGGCAATACTTGTGGATGCGACAACAGACGCTTCCAACTTTGCAAAGCTGTCAACAATTTGGAGGTACGTTACCAAGGAGGGCATGGCAGAAGAAAGATTTGTGGGGTTTCTGATGTGAGCACTGACCAATCAGCCACTGCCTTAGCAGAACATATTTTTGCTGCCATAGCAGGGATGGGATGCAGTCCGAGCTTATCTGCCAAACATATGATGGCGCGGAAGTCACATCCGGTGAACTAAATGGCTTGCAGGCGAAAGTTCAGGAACAACACCCCTGCGCAAATTTTGTGCATTGCTGTGGTCATGTTCTCAATTTAGTGCTTTCACAAGCTTGCAGCACTCTGAAAGGTGCAAGGTGCCCCCCCCCCAATTTGAACAACCTAGCCCCCAAAGTGCACTCAGGCCTTGGATAACATCATGAAGAGGCGATTTCCCAAAGCTGCACCTACATGATGGAACTATACATCACGTTTTTTTCAACACTGCCAAAGAGAAACACGAATCCTTGATAGAGCTCTTTGACAACATAGTGCAACAACGACCCATTGGACTGGGATGAAAAATATATTCGGTCAGCTGGGGATTTTCAAGATCCCAAATTTATTATTTTGGAGCTTTTCTGATGTTTTTTTCTCATGCAGACGTGCTTTTCAACATTCTCCAATCAAAGGTTTCTGACATTGGGTTTTGTGTAAGGGAAATGAAGAAAACAGCTGAGCACTTGCAAAGACAACGAGGAGAGTTTGATCGAGTCTATGCGCTGATAGAGGAACATCTTGACTCTTCAAAGATGAACAAAAGGTGCTGACAAAAAGGATCAAGATCTTTCAAAATTTTAGACACCATTGATTTATATATGGAGAAGAGGCTTTCCTCCCTTGAAAAATTGGACTTTTCTAAATTTGTGGCGTATGATAAGATCTTTCCAGACACTGCATTCATTTCTTTGAAAGAAACATGTTTTTTCTACGATGTCCTTTTGCGCCGCGAGCTGAAAGTATTATGTGCATCTACTGAACTTGCAAAGATAAACGTCTCCAAGTTGACATTGTTCATGCACTCCACTGGCCTGTGTAGTGGCACGGCCAAACTGTACAAACTACGTGAGCTGTTTTGAACTGTGCCATCTACTACTGCATCAGTGGAGGGAACATGTTCTGCTGTGAAAAGGATCAAGACTTTCCAACGCAATGCTACTGGACAACAGCGCTCAAGTGGCCTTGCTCTGATGTCCATTGAAAAGCGGATGCTGCACCAACTGAAGAAATCAGACAGCTTCTTTGAAAAGGTTATAGATTATTTCACAAAGAAGGATCAGAGAATGAATTTTATGTACAAATAAGGTAGGAAAATACTTTTAAATCGACACCTGCCATGGTGTTTCTTATTTGGCGTTTCTGATTTTGAGTGTGTCCTAAACTGGTGCCATACCATTTATCTACTGTGTTTAGTTATGTCATGTGAAAAATGGGGTGGGTTGCATCACAGCATACCAGGTATAGTAAATATCTATTAAGTGTAATCAATATGTATAACTAACTTTTGGATATGTTAATGAAGTGTACTCCATATGTAACCTACATTTAGAATTACTACTTAAAGCATATTCGAATAATCTGTATGGGTTAAAAAGCATAATCTATATGTATAATCAATAGTTAGAAGCATTATCTAAAACCATAGAACAATGTTTGATCAAATTATATTCTGAGTGTGGATTGAGTTAGAAAAATTCTGTGTCTAATCTAAAACTATAACACACTTCCAACAGGGTGCCCTACGATGGACTGGCACCCTGTCCAGGGTGTACCCCGCCTTGTGCCCGATGCTCCCTGGGATTGGCTCCAGGTTCTCCCTCGACCCTGAAGAAAGAGTAAGCGGTAGAAGATGGATGGATGGACGGACTTCCAACAGGCGGTATTCTAAGTGTGTAAATTAGGTGCTTTGTGTTTGTCTAAAGCAAATTCACTCTATGGTAGTAAATTAAGAACTTGGGTTTGTCTAAATGCAGCTTCACTCTGTGGCAATAAATTAGACACATTCCAGAACTGGGTTCCTGAACTAAGCCCCCTAAGCTTGCAAATCAGTGACAAAAGAAGAGAAGAGTTCAAGGGAAAAGTACAAAGATGAGGTGACTACGCATTCACCACAAAGATAAAGGTGTCATATGGATGTGAATAATTAGTTAAGGCAATGTTGATTGGTCTGTTCTAGAAAGAAAAGTTGAATGCCACACCTAGAGATAATTTTACTGCGTCAGGGAGGTATATAAAGACATGCTTGTGTATGTACAATTCGGACTCTCTGCAGACAGTCACACTTTGTTTTCAATAAAGTTTATTTACTTTTTGACATCTAAACTCTGTCTCTGAAGTTTTTGACTTAGGCTAAAAAGGTTGATTTTATTCACAACACCGGTTATAAAGGTCACCACTGATACACACACACACACACACACACACACACACACACACACACACAGTATAGTCTTGTCAAAAACAAACCCCAGAAGGCATCAGTGATCAATTTTTACTATTTTCCAATTTAGTGGTATTTAAATAAAGATTGAATGAGTTGTCAGAGGCTTAGTGGTGGTGACTCTGAAGTCATGCAACCATGATGTAGTTTTGTTTATAGCCTACATTTAGCCTTTTACTATTGCTGATTGTATTTAGGCTTCAAACATGTAAATTGTGTTAATTTGTGAAGATTATCTTGATGAACAATAAATAAGTCAACTTTTGCTGGTCACAGAGTGCATTTTCTTTATTAAACCAAAAGCCAATGCAAAAATCCTATTGACTTTTTTTTTTTTTCTCCCCGGAACCAGGGTGATGCTAACTTTCGGGTTCGCCTACAAAAATGTGTCCTGCCAGCAGCACTCTGTTAAATACAACGTATTAATTTCATTTTTGTATTTTTCTTTTATTTTTGTTTATTTCTTTTTGCAGTATAACGATTGTAACAATGGGTGCATTTTCTAAATCCTCTGTATATGTGTTTGTGAATGTTGTTCTGCAAGAAAAATAAAATAAACTATTAAATACATCATATATCCTACCATTCTGAATGTAAACAACTAGCTATGATAATACTGGCCCTGTAGTAACAATAAGCCACAACAAATTAAATACAACTAAAACTATTTTATACTACTACATGTGTCTTTAGGTATAGGCACCAATAAGAGGATCCCGATTAGCGAAGGGTTAATTTGTGCTAGCCAACATTCAGTGGCGTCAGCTAGCTTAGCTGTTGTAGCTAGCTAGCGCTTAGCACAGTTTCTGTACTAGTTTACTTACAAATGCACATTTGTACACAAATTGCAAAGACACCATGTAGCTAAGTGTTTACATCAGAGTGTCTAATGGACTGAATTAGACCTATTATTTTTATTAACTACCGTTTACACTGGGTGCTCCCACACTCCAAGAGCGTTAGCATTGCTACAAACAAAGCATGTAAATGCTAACCTTTAACTCGCAATTCTGTGAAAACGAACATATAAAGTCGCAATTACCTCTTTAATTTTTGCCTCCTTGTCAGAAACAGGCTTCTATAGCTGTTTATATTCCATAGGTATTTAAGATACATGTGTATTATCTGCTCTTATCTATATACTATTTTTACAGGACTGCTCTGTGTGGACTCGGTTGCAGAATAAAAAGCTTGGTTATAAATAAATGTACAAGCAGTGTTTCCATAAATGTAAGACGCGTGTTTAAGGAACGGTTTTGGTCTGTTTTCATGTTGAAAAACTGGGGGGCCTGTATGGGTTAAAATGGTGTTTTTGAACAAATGAATCTTCTACAAAATAGAGACAAGTAAAAGCTCAAAACGTAAAGGGGTATCAGCAACGCAGAACGATCCAAGGGACAAACTTCACTAATTATATTTAGACACGCATTTTATATACACTTACTGTCCACTTTATTAGAAACACCTGCATATTCATACAATTATCTAGATCAGCCAATTATGTAGCAGTTGTGCAATCCATAAAGTTATGTAGATACAAGTCAAGAACTTCTCTGACTAGTTACTAGGTATTGTGGCATGATCGTTTGTGCCACATGGGCAGGTCTGTGTATTTCATAAACTGCTCATCTTCTGGGAAGCTCTAATTTGCTTGACAAAAAGCACAGCGTTGATGTTAGAAATCTGAGAAAATTTACCAGATAAGTTCAAGCTACCAGGAAATAGTTAATTCAAATAATCACACGTGCCATCACCCTCACATATCATACTGGCCACCCCTTTTGAAAAGTGTGACTAAGGGCTGTGCTAAAAGCTGGCCTTAAGTAGTCTGCCTGGCAGGTGCAAGCAATTTAGGTTAATCAGCCTGGAGAATTCTGGGCAACTGAGTTCTCCTGGACATCTGCCCTCTGCTGTCTGATGGCACAGCCTCTTATAGTTGTCATCATATGAAAAAAGTACAATGTAGTGAACAGATAAGAGCAGATAAAGAACTAAATCTTAGTCAAAAACAAATAAGCATAGTAAGCAACTAACATTATTGAATGACTGATCAATAGAATGAAAGAAGAAACACTTCTTTACGAGATTATCATATGATCAAAGTATAATGTAGTAAACAGATAAGAGCAGATACTGCACTAAGCTTAGTCAATCAAACATAGTCAATCAAGCTTAGTCAATAAACATGGTAAATACTAGAGTTGGGGTACTCAATCCGGGACTCAGACTCAAGTCCGGACTCGAGTCCAGTTATGAACGAACTCACACTTGTCATGCACTCGGGTTAATTTGTACTAGAACTGGACACGGTCTCAGACATTTTGGACTGCAAAATTTTTCTGAGTACAGTCGAGTCCATGTCATGTGTAACATGAAAACAAGATAAAAAATAATAATAAATTACAGCATAAAATTAAGATGGCAAGAAATTAAGGAATGTCTCCCTGCCTGACTAGGGGGCTTTCTCTTCGCACACATTTGAAACTCGTGCACAGAAAGCCGCCTCAGCATGTGAGTAGCGAACTGAGTTCTCTTTAGCAGTTTCTATGCTTGGACGGTCAAATAAATATGCACACATCATGCAGGTCTGTCTGAGTATTCATGCAAATACTGTCAGTTATGTCTTAAGTGAATGTAAACAGTGGGGGGAATCAAAGGTGTGTATTGGATATTGGATCTGTGCATTAGGTTACAAGAACAGAGCTGTGTTCAGAAATGAGTTTGTTGTCATTCATAGACAGATTAAAAGCAGTAATAAAGCATGCAGCTTGTTATGATGACATACTTCTAAATGTAACTACTCTGTACTCTTTCTCAGCCTATGTAACTGTGGGGGAGAGGCATCAAATAATTTAAATGTCAACTCAAACTGGAGGACACAGTATAGTGTGATAGAAATACTCTTGAGAACTTTTCCCACCCTCAATGTGAAATTACACTGTATGAGAATTAAGAGAAAAACCATCAGACCATGAAAAATAAAAAGCCCCTTTTTAAGTTTTCCCAAGCCAGCCTCCCATCTCCTCATTTCAGGTCCATGTCACATGGTAATTGGTCATACACTCTTCCTGTTTGCACTAGCTATCAAAGATATTAGTTTTGGAGGCCTGGTCCAACTTCATGTATAGCCCAGGTTTCTCTTCATTTATGCACTTTTTTTTTTTTTAACCTTTTACTAAAGATTTCTGTGGTGAGTTATATTGCTAAGTTCAACTTTTATGTGGGTTTTGCTGTTGCAAAGCTGTATGTGTTTTATGCTTTAACATTAGCAATGGAATGGGTTTTACTTTTGATCACAACACCAAACTTGTCTTTGTTTTTGCATGTCAGGCTTCAGGAGGACTCTGCTGTGGGAGTTTTTTGGAGTAGAGTCTGGTTGCTCAACTCTCTGTAGCAAATCCTTTTACAACTCCCTGCACAAGGTCCTCAAACATGTGTTAACACACCAGGTTATCGCTTCTTATCATTTTGGTGAAGAATATTGTTCAAGTGATGGAGACTATATTCTTTTGGCCAGTCCAGTGAGACTGCATACTATAGTGCATTTTGTTTTGCAAAATGTGATTCCGTCTTGAAGAAAGAGACATTGTACTGTTTTGGCAAGTTACTGTTTGGAAATTTAAAATCTGTGCAAGAAATGTCTTAGTTCTTTTGGTATGTAGAATGGTAAAAGAAGATTTGTTATTGAATTAAAAAAATGCTCCACTGATGACTTGATCTACCTATCAAGGAGTTTTGCCAAAAGGACCCAACCCAGTCCTTTTGTAATTTCCCGGGCATATTGAAGAAGGTGTGGTGCAAATTGGCACATTAAGGGAGATTGCAAAGCCCCTCAGTGCCGATTCTGTGGTTCATCAAACCACCAGACAGGAGTGTGCCCGGTACCCAAGGCCTCCAGTTTGTGAGGAAGCAGAGGGCACCTCTTTAGAGACTGCTCTTTGAGACAGAATCATTTGCCAATTTATTCAAGGATGGAGAAGATATTGGGGGGCTCCTACATCAAAACACCATCCTTCAGTTATATCAGCAAAGTAGGACAGACCTCCCACTGATAAAGTACAGGTTCCGGGTATCTCAGACACACCACAGGCAGCAGATAAACCTACTATTCACACAGCAACAATATCAGAAACAGAAGAAGGGCCTACATGTAAGCCTGCTTCACAGTTCATGATCTCCAAGGTGGGCCTCCACTTGGAAGGTTGTGCCGAGCATGAGAACTTAAATGAGGCTTCTTCACAGGACAAGGATGTAACCCAGACTGCCATGCTTGCACAGTCCCACAATCTCGCATTAATTATAAAATACTTTTATTAACCTATAAAGCACTAAATGGTCTCGCGCCACAATATCTAAGTGACCTTTTGGTTTTATATGATCCGCCACGCCTACTTAGATCAAAAGATGCAGGCTATTTGACGGTACCTCGAATAGTGAAGGCTACAGCAGGGGGAAGAGCTTTCTCTTATAGAGCCCCACAATTATGGAACAGTCTTCCTATTAGTGTTCGGGACTCAGACACAGTCTCAGTGTTTAAGTCTAAGCTTAAAACGTATTTGTTTACTCAAGCCTACCCTGACTAGATTCTGTTCTACTACTTCGCATTCATAATTATCTTTTTTCTCCCTCTCTCCTTCCGCCGAGCCCCACACGAATTTATGGAGATACTAGAGATCCAGATCCTTTCTGCCTCTGGATGGAGCTCAAATCTTCTTTAATTCCAGACTGCTGGGACTACGGCTGCTCCTAACGCCATACAGACTTCATATAAATCCATAATGAACTTTTTCACACTAACTGTTGTTACCCAGATGAGGATGGGTTCCCTTCTGAGTCGGGTTCCTCTCAAGGTTTCTTCTTCTTAAAACATCTTAGGGAGTTTTTCCTTGCCACCATCGCCACTCAGTGGCTTGCTCAGTTGGGATAAATTCGCACCTTTAATATCTGTATACCATGTTGATATTTCTGTAAAGCTGCTTTGAGACAATGTCTATTGTAAAAAGCGCTATACAAATAAAATTGAATTGAAATTGAATTGAATAATAACCTCAAAGCGATAGCCTCAGAGCTCTGCATTCCTGCAATTCAGGAGCCTGACAGTGCAGCAAATGCTAAGGATATCAGGCAGATGGTCTTGGCAGAGGAAAATAAATTCCTTCAACCTGAATTACCTTCCACAATCCTGTTTGGGAGTCGGGGGGTATGTCAATGGTAATGGAGACTGTTTCACTGTTAATGACAGCAGATATGCAATCTCCTGTAGACAGGTCAGATAGTCCTTTTCCAGGAGAGGTGGAAACTGCAGTAGGTCAAAAATTCCCACATTCACTGGACTATGGAGTGAAAAAGCCAATAAGACAAGTCTAAATAACACCAGGCACACACAGCATTGCCTTCCACTGTCCGATATAGAGTAATGTGGAAAAAATAAATACACCCAATAGAAATTGTTGTTCTTGGTTTTGTTTTTGTTTTGTTTTTTACACATTTGACAAGCAAACATTTGATCCTCTTTGAAACAGTGCCTATTAATGAAGTTGATATACTCTATCAAATGACACACAAAATTGGCATTCTGTAGTAATTTTCACAATTTAAATAAAATAAAATAAAAAACAGATCAGTCATATGGAAAAAGTAAGTACATCCATAGATTTATCACACTTTCAAATACATAAAATTTAAAGCAGGTGTTCAAGATTGGGTGCCAGTGATTAGAACCTGCTTAGGGAGTGCAGATGGAACCTTATTTATGGAGTTTTATTTATACCTCTCATATATAGTGTCTGGTGTTCCCTTTATTATTGAGGTGTTTGGTGTCTTCATGGCAAGATCTAAAGAGTTCTGTAAGGTGTTCAGAAAAAAGGTTGTGGGTGAGTCTCACAAGGAATTTACAAAGATCCCCAATTTTTTTTAAAAAAAATATTATTTCCCTGTAAGGAAAATCATTTACAAATGGGGCAGATTTCAAACAACTGCCAATTCGTTCAGATCTGGCCATCCCAGCAAAGTCAGCCCACGACCAGAATATCTGATGCAAAGAAGAATTCTCCAGGAACCCCAAAATTTCCTCACAGGATCTGCTAATAAGTCTTGCAGCTGTTGGTGTCAAAGTGCATACTTCTACAATTAGAAAGAGATTGCACAACTTTGACCTGCATGGGAGACACACCAGGAAAAAGCCTTTGCTGTCTAAAAAAGAACATTAGAGCAAGACTACAGTTTGCCAATGAGCATATAGGCAAAGACCAGGCCTTTTGGTATAAGGTGCTCTGGACAGATGAAACCAAGATGTTTGGTGGTGACCAATGACAGCTTTTCAGGAGAAGCACTTCATACCAACTATGAAGCACAGTGGTGGAAATGTTATGGTTTGGGGTTGCTATGCTGCATGCAAGAAAACCTTCAAACATCTTTCAACTGAAACAACATTGCATGGAAGAGTGGTAAAATATTCCATCAAGCTGATGTCAGAGACTGGTGGCCAATTATACAAAATTCCTGGAAGAAGTTATTTCTTCTAAAGGGGACAATACTAATTTCTGAGGCCAAGGGTGCACTTACTTTTTCCACAGAAGAATATCATATCTATTGATATTTCTGTTTAATAAATGATTGAAAAGGCTATTTTTCATTGTGGTTTTGTTCAAGTATATCAACTTCATTAATAGGCACTGTTTCAAAGATGATCAAATGTTTGCTTGTCCAAATATGTCAAAACATTGCCAGCAATTTCCATGGGGTGTACTTATTTTTTCACATGACTGTAAATGCTGATTGTCTGGAGAACATTCAGGGGTAAAAGACTGTCATCTCTCCATCCCTGTTGGAATGGTGGGATGAGGGATTTAGGAAAGCAACATTGGGAACAATAGAGCAAAATGAGTCAGAAATGGAGTCAAAGACAGTTGACTTGTGTTGGATGTATATTTATTTGTTACACATCTATCAATGTATATGTGTATGTATATTTATGTACATATATGTGCATACACATCCATGACTACAGTGGTGCTTGAAAGAATTTTCTATATATCTGTATAAATATGAACTAAAACATCATCAGATTTTCACACAAGTTCTAAACATAGACAAAGAGAACAAATGAGACAAAAATATTATACTTGGTCATTTATTTATTGAGGAAAATGATCCAATATTACATATGTGACTGGCAAAACTATGCAAACCTCTTGGGTAAGCAGTTAATTTGAAGGGGAAATTAGAGTCAGGTATTTTCAATCAATGTAATGACAATCAGGTGTGAGTGAGCACCCTGTTTTATGTAAAGAAAAGGGATCTATCGGAATCTAATATATGGGAGCGATGTTTGTGGAAGTGCATGAACAAAGGATCATGGCATGAACAAAGGATAGTTCTGAGGACCTCACAAAACGGTTGTTGATGCTCATCAGGCTGGAAAAGTTACAAAACCATCTCTAAAGATTTTGGACTACACCAATCCACAGACAAACAGATTATGTACAAATAGAGGAAAGTCAAGGCCATTGGTACTCTCTCTAGGAGTGGGGGCCAACAAAGATCACTTCAAGAGAAAGAATTGTAATAGTCTGCAAGGTCACAAAGGAACCCAGGGAAACATATAAGCAACTAAAGGCCTCTCTCACATTGGCTAATGTTAATGTTCATAAGGTAAGATAAAATACGATAAACTTTATTGATCCCACACTGGGGAAATGTGTCTTTGGTCCTTTTTATACAGGACATCTTTGTTTATGGACCAGTCCAATTTATTGTTTAGGTGAACACCCAGGAATGTATACGTCTACACCCTGTCAACACCCTGGATGCTCACCGGCATAGACTGGGGTGGCCTTCTGCGGAGGTTGACTACTATCTCCTTTGTCATGCTGGCATTGAGGCAGAGGTGGTTTAATTCACACCAGTTGACAAAGTCAGCGATGACCCCCCAGGATTCCTGATCGTTCTCCTCTGATACTTGTCCAACAATGACTATCATCATAGAACGTCTGCAAGTGGCAACTGCTAGTGTTATGCTTGAAGTCCGCTCTGTATAGGGTGACGAGAAAGGGAGCGAGCACTGTACCCTGAGGTGCTCCCGTGCTCCCGTGCCTTACATACTGTGAGATAGTTGATGATCCATGCAGCCAGATGGCAGTTAACACCAGCTCTCAAAAGCTTCCCCCTAAGTAGTGATGGCTGAATTTTATTGAAAGCACTGGGGGGAAAAAACCCTGATCCTCAAAATGCTCCCAGTATTCTCCAGGTGTAGAAGTGATCCGTGCATCAAATAAATAATGGCATCATCAACCTCAATGCCTGGTCGGTAAGGGAACTGTAGGTGGTCTAGCACTGAGCTCACCAGGGTCCACAGGAAATAAATAAATAAATAAATGTTCAAGTTGAGCGATTGTACAAAATGAAACAGGGGTCAATCGTAAAGGTTTCAGATGTACTTAATGGAAAAAGGGAGGGGACCTAATAGGTTTTAATACAAAGTAGGATTAGAAGGAGGAGGGGAAAAAAAAGCTTTGAGATGCAAAGTCGGTTGGGATGGAGTCTAGCTGCTCAATCCTCTCTGTTCAAGGTCCTCAAGCACGTGGTAAGGCATGTGTTCCAGGAGTGGAGGCTTTGCCAGCTGGTGCTCGTTAAGCCAGAGGCTATAACGGGTTATCGCTTCTCAGCTTTTTGGCTAAGATCAAGTGGATCTTTCACCATGCCCAGAGAAGGCGAGACACGGCCGGCCTCAGTGCTGTGGCTTGAAATAGGGTCCGAATTGAACTTCATGCAGATGCGGATGTACAGACCAAGAGGCGATTTGGATGCGACTGGGTTGTGCTGAGGAACTGGCTGATTCTGAGGGACTTCTGCAAAATGACTCCCTCCAAGATCTTCTACCTGCAGTGTTTCATGGCTTCTGGCTTCCTGGACGTGGCCTTCCACACTTTCTCGGACTGCTTGGCTTGTTTTGACCAGTGTTCCAGACACCCAGCTGAGGATGTGCTGCGGGGGCTTCGCTTGGTTCCTTTGTTCGCCATGGATGAGGTGCTTTTGACCGTGCACCTATACAACCCCTTTGTGGCAGACGAGGACATCAAAGCCTTCTTGGGGAGGTACTGTTCTTCAGTGTCGGCAGGAGAGAAGATACGTGGACAGTTTGGTGTTTGGAACAGAAAGAGGAGACTCCTGGTGAGGCTGAGGGTGTATCCAGCAGTGCGAGGGGGCCTGCTTCACCCCCGGGCAGTTTTGCCATTCGGCCTCAACGGCGATTTCTCTTCTACCCTGGCCAGCCACTCTACTGTCGGCGGTGCGGGGCACTGGGCCATATAAAGGAGGCTTGCTCGGGGGGAAGGTGTTGGCAGTGTGGAGAAAAGGGCCACGCCGTAGAGGAGTGCGGAGCCCCCAAGACTTGCAACCTCTGCGGAAGTGAGGAGCATCGGTACCGACATTGCTCCTCATGTAAAGGCACTTTCACAAGCCTCTTCACGGAGGATTATGTTGCTTCAGGCGAGGTCAGTGAGGGAGAGCAAGATGAGCCAGTTTCTGCTCAGAGGAAGGTGGACCAAGTGGGAGGGGCCAGTGAAGTGTCTGTGCTGTCGGAAGCACCAGAGCAGGGGACCAAAGATGTTGGTGGCAATCAGTGGGAGAGGAGGGACACCCCTGCCAAGGTGCCAGGTGAGGAAAAGGGACAGTTGGTAGAGCCTCCAATAGTGGGGGACGAGGATCTGGCAAGACTTATAGATATTCTGGACGGACAGGACATGGAGTCTTGCAGTGACTTGGGTGCTGGAAGCCCCATGAGCTGGGATGATGCTGACCTAGACTTAATTTCGAGTCTGTCCCAACCAGGGTGGACAGCCGGGGGTCTTCCAGATGAGGCGGAGGAGAAGAAGGAACCAGGAGCTTCCAGGGGCAGGCAAACTAGGAAGGAGGAGGCAGGAGAAGAGGAGAGAAAGGCAAAAAAGGTTTCGTGTGGAGAAGGGGCAGGAGTTAAATCTTCAGAAGGCATGAGGAGAGCAGGAAAAACAAAAGGTGAAGAGGCCCAGAGGGGATGGGCAGGACCCCCGTTGGTGACAGACTTGCAGGAGGAAGGAACGGATTGGCCCCAGAGGAGGGCACAGAGAAGGAAAAATGTCAGCAGGGAAAGAGTAGATCGCAAACAATAAGAAGGGAAATGAGAAGGGGAGAGAGAAGCAAACTGCAGCATGGGAGATGTGGATATGGGGACTCATGGAAAGACTGGGGAGGACAGGCTGGGGGGAGGGAGAGGGAAGGGTTTCATGTGGAAGGGGGAGTTTTTTTTTTTTTTTTCTTGAATGGGGGCACAATGGTAAAGTTAAATGTAGCATCCCTGAATGTTCGGGGAATTAAGCAGCCCCTAAAGATGGCAGCAATGTTTATGACTTTACGTTCTGTCCCTTTTGATGTTATGTTTTTGCAGGAATGTGATGTAAGTTCAGAGGCTGTGGGTAAGAATTTTTCGAAGGGGTGGGAAATGGGGCAGTCAGTCTGGGGAGTGGGAGATGGGAGGCGGGATGGAGTGGGGGTGTTATTTAGATCTTTTGATTTCAAAGTAGTGGCAGCAGTTTCGATGGTGACGGTGAGGGTAATATGTGTGGATGGGAGGTGGAAAAAAATTCAGGGCAATTGGGGTATTTGCCCCTTGCAGGGGAGAACAAATAAGGGGGTTTTTCCAGCAGTTGGAGCCATTGGGGGGGGGGGGTATTTAATGTAAATATAGAAGCAGAGGGGGGAAGAGAGCTGGCCCAGGTAATGGCAGGAACAGATCTGGTGGACATGTTCAGGGTCATCGAGCCACAGGTCATACCTGGGGTAACTCTAGAGGTGATACCTCAGGGCTCGACCTCTTATTTGTAGCAGAGGGGGTCAGAGTACAATCGTTTCTCCAGAGACCCTTTTGGGCCTCTGATCACTGCATGGTTATTGGAGGCATACAACTAGAGGTGGGGCAAAGAGGGCGACGTCCGTGGCGGTTAAATGTGACTGTGTTGTAGGCCTCCTCATTTTGCAAGGCCTTCTGCCACCTCTATGTCGGCTGGCGGCGTATGAGAGTGTTGTACACAATGCAGGCAGAATGGTGGAAGGGGGTAAAAAAGAGGGTTGCCACTCTGGGCCACTGGTGGGGACAAGAGAGGGTGAGGAGAAAGTGAGAGAGGGTGAGGGAATGGTAGGGGGTGTTACAGGAGGCATGGCAAAAGGGAGATCAAGGGCAGCTTAGGGAGGTTAGGGAGGCCCTGCGACTGTAAGCTTTTTAGCAAGATTTTAGCTGCACGTATGTCGACCGTTCTAGAGGACGTGATCCACCCGGATCAAGCATGTGCTGTGCCTGGGAGGAAG
Source organism: Ictalurus punctatus (assembly GCF_001660625.3). Taxonomy (NCBI): domain Eukaryota; kingdom Metazoa; phylum Chordata; class Actinopteri; order Siluriformes; family Ictaluridae; genus Ictalurus; species Ictalurus punctatus. The sequence continues at coordinate 1,916,282 of NC_030434.2, read as the reverse complement.
ATCACAGACAGCCTAGTGCTGATTAGAGATGTCATCTGTTACGCGAGAGCCAGAAATATCCCACCAGTAGTCCTAAATATAGATTTCGAAAAAGAATTTGACTGAGTCTCGCACCAGTTCCTGTTTCAGGTATTGGATAAAATGGGGTTCCCTGGTAGGTTTATAGCCTGGTGGGACTGTTGTATAATGGCCTATTCAGCAAAATTTTGGTTAATGGGCCTGTATCCAAAGCAGTAAATATCCGCTGTGGCATCTGTCAAGGGTGTCCTTTATCTCCCCTCATGTATGTGGCCTGCATTGAGCCACTGGCACAGATCTTGGACTGGTGGACTGACAGCAACGTGTGTTTTATATATGGACGACGTAACCCTTTTAGCCACCGATGTTTTATCTATACGAAGAGCAATGGACTTGACTGACTGGTACAGTCAGGCCTCCAGCGCTAAGCTCAACAGGAGCAAGTCTGGGTCCCAGCTATACGGGCTGTGGGGTAACGTGGACACAGGCGGACTGGAATTGGTTTTTAAAACGGACCTACGGAATTTAGGTGTTAAATTTGACCAAGAGCGTGGAGGATGGGGAAACTGGACTAACTTGATAGGGAAAGTCAGGCAAAGACTGGGCTTTTGGGGACTAAGACTGCTGACTCTCAAATGTAAAATTTTAATTTTTAAAGCAGGGATTTTACCTTTAATATTACTTGTCTGTTCTGTTTTTTGTCCCCCCAGGAACTTTCTTTTAGACCTGGAGAGGGCAGTTTTTTACTTCGTCTGGGGGTTCAAGTGGGAGAGGGTGAAGAGCGAGGTCGTGAAGAAGAGACCAGAGCATGAAAGGATAGGCCTCCTTGACCAACACCTGTTTTTAGGCAGCCTGTTTACCGCCGTCCACATCGGATACGCGGTGAGCCCATCCAGAGAAAGCGATACAGCAGCCATGATCTGATTCTGGTTGGGGTCCTAGCTACAAAGCCTAAAGATTTTACCAGTAGTCCTTAAAACACCAGTGTCTTTTAACCTGAACACAGAACTTGATTTTATTAAGAAGTTTTTAAAGAATAAACATTTAGAACAAGAAGATGTCTCTGTTTTAACTAACCACAAGACTCTTCTTTCTCTTGTTCAGGATCGGGAACCAGTGAGTCCAGTCCCAGGCCTCACTCTAAGTGAGGCCAAAAAAGTTTGGAAGAAAGCCGCGCACCCTGCTCTTCAGAACGGGCACACGGATTTGTCATGGATGGTGGCCCATGAGATTCTCCCGGTCAGGGCGGTTATGCACTCCTGGGGCATGGGCACTAACCCTATCTGCCCAAGACCTGGATGCAATGCGCTGGAGTCCGTGCGACACCTGTTATGGGAGTGCGGCACTGTGTGGACCAGGGGTGGTAATGGTATTTCCTGTTCCTGCCAGCAAGTGGGATCCAGATGGACTACAAGCTTGACATCCTCGGGGTGGGCCGGGGCTCGAAGGACTTAACAGGGCAGGGATTCACCACATGCTGGCTCACCCTCAAGGCTATAAAGTTGCCATCTGGACCACCAGAAACCTGCTGGTGTGGAAATGTGTGACGGTGCCCTTCCACACGAGCAAGCAGATGGCGAATTCCATGCTACAGGGGTACCGCGCATCGTCATTCGGAGGAGGGGGCACGAGAAAGGCCCTGGCCGACCCTGGCCGTTCGTAGATGCACCCTCAACTACAAAGGCTACGGGAGCAGCGAGCCAGAGGGTAAAGAATCTCCGCTAGGCACTGGAAGTGACGGGCCTTGGCCGTGGGTGGAGAACAATGTGATGGGCACCATTGGTAGGGACACACGCCGGGTCTTGAAAAAGAGAGGTCACTTTTAGTAATTCAGTGGTTTTTCATTTGTTTGTTTGTCTTTTTATATATATATATATATATATATATATATATATATATATATATATATATATATATATATATATATATATATATATATATATATTTATATTAACAACCGTAATGATTTTATGGACATTTACATTCAGGGATTTTTATGACAACATACAAACAAAATTTTTTTCTTTTAACAATTTTAAAACAAGAAATTTGTGTTTTATCTAAGTTTATGACGACTTTATATTAAACTGATTTTTAGAGCAAGGAGCTGGAAGAGGGGCTTGCTCTGTCCACTTGACACACCAACCTGGTATTGCAGTACCTCCAGAAAATCTGTAATGCCGGGATTTGGACTGGAAGGAGGAAATACCTGGTGCGTTTCCAGCCAGAGTCAACAGCTCCTGGTGGGGTTGTACAGCCTCATAGAGGTTTCCTCTATTATCCCGGGCAGCCAGTAAACTGCCGGGAATGTGGAACAGCTGGACACACAAAATCTGCCTGCAACAGCAGCAAGTGTCACTTCTGTGGCCCTCAGGAGCACGGGTGAGCGGATTGCAGTGCCCCCAAAAAGTGCAGCCTTTGTGAAGGAGAAGACCACCTCTACAGGGGCTGTGCTTTGAGGAAGAAAACTTTTGCAGACCTCTTCTCCCTGGATGACGTGCAGGGTAGAGGAGGGAAAAGCCCCGGCATGAAGTTAAGGAAGCCCCCTCCAGATGCAGGGGAACACCCAGAGTTGGCAGAGAAAGAGGGTGGAAAAAGTCTTCCATGCTCCCAAGTAGTCTCCACAGAACCATGTAGAGAAGGCCAGGCGAAGAAGAAGGGTCAGGAGTAAAGAAGGCAAATGCTGGAAACAACAGAGTGCGATGACAGGAAAGGAGAAGAAGGTCAGGAAATGAAGGGGGGGCAGTTGGAGGGGGGAGGCAGTTGGACCTCTCTGTACAAGGTCCTCAAGCACGTGCAGTCATGGGAGGCAGTTGGCCCAGCATGTGTGGCCCAGAGCGGTCCCAAAATAGGGGTCGCAGGCACAGATTGGAGGTCAGGGGGATGCTTCTGAGCAGAGGGTTTGGGTGAATAGGACTGTAGACGGACCAGCAGACGCCCCGGAGTGGGCAAAAAGTGCAGCAAAGCGGCCTTTCCCTAGCGAGGACTAGGGATGCCAACCCAGGGAGGAGGTTTCACTTTCAAGAGACAAAGCCTTACAACGAGCGAGAGGGTAAGGGGGATCCCGAGTCTTCAACAGAAAAGGAGGAGCAGGAGTATTCCCTACTGGAAGAAGGCCCTCTGTCACCTCCTGCCCCCTTCCCTGGATGGGACGAGGAGGGGCTCAGAAAGACTACGGCGATGAAGGTGGCAGGCAGAGGGAGGGGGACCCCTGCAAAGGATGGAATGTAAGGCTGTTTGCAGGTCTTGTTGTTTAAAATTAGAAACTAATGCAAATTATTAAAGAACATGAAGAGCTGCACTTTAAATGTGAGGGGGCTGAAGAATGTCACAAAGAGGAGAGGGTTGTTTTTGTTCCTAAAGTATGTGGCCTTCGACATTCTGTTTTTTTTTTTTCAAGAATGTCACCTGAAAGATAGAAAAGATGTGGTTGCTTTCAAAAAAGACTGACAAAAAGGGGTTTCAGAGTGGGGAATAGGTAACGTGAAAGAAGATGGGCTGGGAATTTTGTTTAAAGGGTGGGATGCTGTAATAGAAGCATCAGTGAGCGTAGTGCCATGGTGGCCCATGTATGTCGACTGTAGGTGGCGGGGGATTGCCCTCAAACTGATAAATGTCTATGCACCTTGCAAGGGCGGGGCAGTTCTTCAGGGCCCTGGAGCACGTCTGCTTTACCAATAGACTGGTGGTCCTGGGTGGGGACTTCAATGTCTCCCTGGATAGAGCGGTGGCAACAGAGGGGAGTCTGGAGCTGCGGACTCTCTGTAACCCTTTCCACCTGGTTGATGCCAACAGAGTGGCAGGACCAAGCGGGCCGAGTTTCACGTGGAGCAACTCCCAAGGATATCGGTCTAGGCTTGACTACCTATTCATTCCCAGAGGGCAGGAGGTGAGGGAGTTTGTAAATCATCCCACATGGGCTTCTGACCACAACATTGTTGGGGTCATGGTGGCCCTAAGCGAGCAGAGCAGAGGCCGGAATTTCTGGCAGCTCAACGCAAGCGTGCTGCAGGATAAGGCCTTTTGTGAGGCTTTCTGTGCAGCTTTTAAATGATGGCGGACCAAGAGAGCAGGGTCATCCACTTGGAGTGATTGGTGGGAAGGGGTGAAGGCACGCATTGCCGTGTTCTTTAGGGAATGGGCAAAGGAGAAAGCCGTGGGGCGGGAAGAGATCCAGGCTGCCTCAGAGGAGTTGCAGAACCTGGGCTCAAAGCTGGCATCAGGGAAGTCCACGGAGTGGAATCAGTTTGTGGGTTTTTTGAGAGGCAGGCCAAAGCCTTTGCTATAATGGCAGGGGTGCGTGAGATGGTAGAGGGGGAACGCCCGTCCAGGTATTTCTTTCAGGCATTACAGACGAGGCAGAAGTCTAGTATTGAAGGATTGCTGCATAGAGGCAGGGTAGTGAAAGCCACCACTGCAATGTTGGAAGTGGCTGCAGATTTTTATGAGACACTCTTCCCCATCCTTCCCCTCTTGAAAAAAGTAACACAGTGTGCTACAAAACCTCACTACTAAGCTACCTGAAAGAGAGGGCGTGAGTCTGGAACCAGACTTGTCACTCCAAGAGATTGAGGAGGCCATGCGTTCATTGAAACGTGGTTCAGCGCCAGGGCTAGATGGGCTGGCAGTGGAGTTTTACTCTGCCTTCTGGGAAATAATAGGGCCAGACTTGCTGGCGATATATCGGGAGGGGGTAGATCAGGGACTTCTCACCCCCTCAATGAGGATGGGGTGCATTTCCCTGCTGTATAAGAAGGGGGATCAGTCAGGCAGATCTAGCAAATTGGCACCCTATTTCACTCCGTATGGCGGATTATATAATTCTGGTAAGGGCCATCACATTGAGGGTGGGAAAAGTGATGAGTCTCATCATCCACCCGGACCAGACGTGTGGTGTGCAGGGCCGGACGTGTGCCCTGAATTTATGCCTAATACGAGATGTCTTAACCAAGGCAAAGGAGCAAAGCCAATCCTTGGCCTTGCTGAGCCTAGCCCAGGAAAAGGCATTTGACCGGGTTAGCCATGGTTTCCTTTTTGCTGTGCTCAAGAGATTGAGTTTTGGGCCAAGGTTTATAAGGGTGGTGAACCTGTTGTATGACGAGGTGGCAAGTAAGGTTTGCGTCAACGGCTTTCTGTCGAGGCCGGTGAGGAATGCTGGGTGGGGTGAGACAAAGGCATCCGCTCTCCCTGCGGCTATACGTATTGGCAATTGAGCTGCTAGTGGCTAGCCTGAGAGCAGATCAAAGACTAGCAGGGTTCCAAGTCCCCAGGGGGAAAAGACACAGAGCCTTAGTCTTGGTTTATGCGGATGACCTGACTCTCTTTATAACAGATGAGGAGGACTTCCACAGGGTGGAATCCCACCTGGGGTCCTACTGCCGGGCCTCTGGAGATTTGGTGAATTCCGAGAAGTCCAGGTCAAGTGCTTGGGGTGGCTCTCCAGAATGCCCGGATGGAATAAAGATTTTAGGTATTAACTTCTACCATTCAGCCAGAAGTGCCAGGAATTAGGCCATTTGCTGAAAAAGGTACAGCAGCGCTTACCCTATGGGAAACAAGCAGGCTGTCAATCATTGGCCGAGTTCTTGTCATAAAAATGGACATCTTGTCCAGGCTGATCCATACAGCTAATTTTTTTCCATGCCTACTTGTGGGGAGGGTCCAGGTTAGAAAGAGCAGTCTTTAACTTTATCTGGGGATTGAGGACAGAGCTGGTGCAGAGAGCTCTTATGTACCAGCCAATGGCAAAAGGGGAAAGGGGGGTTCCTATCCTCCTAAGGAAAACGATGGCTATGCTGATAGCAGTCCATGCAGAGCTAGTTATCCATCCTTTGAATCACCCTGCTTCATGCTTTGCCAGGTACTGGCTGGGCTTCCCCTTGAGGAGCCTAGCTCCTCTAGAGTGGTCAAGCCCATGGACCTTCGAAAGACCACGGCACTATGAGCGCATGGTGCAGGTCTTGGGGCAGAACCCTGGGTGCCTCGAGGGTGGCCTGGTATGAAGTCACAGGCGCCCCAATGACCTCTTCATGCACAACCAGAGGGTCCCACCCACCCGGTCCATTGTAGGCTGGGAGGTCAGTTGGGAGCTTCTATGGGAGCTGGTCAGAAGGGGAGAAATGGGGGAAAACCTGGCAGCGGGTTTTCTAGACACTGTGGCCGGCAGGTTGCCGGAGGAAAGCGTAGCAGCACTGGAGGGGCAGGTTGCTTTGGAAGAGGTAGAGAGTGCCATGCTGTCTCTAAGGACAGGAGTGGCTCCCGGCAGGGACAGCTTACCAGTGGAATTTTACCGGACCTTCTGACCTTCTGGTGGGGACAGACCTGTTGGTAGTCTATCGCGAAGCAGTGGAGTGTGGAGTTCTACCTCCGTCTACTAAAGAGGAGCACATCACCCTCCTGCATAAAAAGGGTGACAGAGTGGACCTGGCAAATTGGAGGCAGATCACGTTCCTGATGGCAGATTACAAGATCATGGCTAAACTATTGGTCCTGTGTCTGAGGAAGTCGATGCCCCAGGTGGTTTATACTGACCAGACCTGTGGGGTTACCGGAAGGAGGTGCAGTATGAACCTGGCACTGATCAGAGATGCGTTGGCATGGGCTGAGCAGCGCGGGGTGCCATTGGCTTTATTGAGCAAGAGAAGGCCTTTGATCATGTTTCGCATGAGTTCCTCTTCACGTTGCTGGAGAGGATGGGCTTTGGTACAGGTTTTACGGTCATGGTGCGACTGCTGTATGCAGGGGCGGTGAGCCACATAATAATAAATGGGGACTTCTCCAAGCTGATTATGCAGCAAGGTGGGGTCAGGCAGGGTTGTCCGCTGTCACCCTTGGTCTATGTGCTGTACCTAGAGCTGTTCGTGGAGAGGATGAGAAGAGAGCCTGTATTCCAGTGACTTCATGTACCTGGTGCAGGAGGGATAAGGGCTAAGGTGTCAGGATATGCCAACGACGTGACAGTGTCCCATGGCCGAGACAGGGACTTCAGTGCCGTGGAGCGGGTACTGAAAGCTTTTTCAGATGCCGCGGTTCTGTGTGTAGGAGTGTGGGCAGGGAGGACCAAAGTCCCTGGGGGGTTTCCTCTGTGCCAGGATGGGCTCAAGATTTTGAGGGTGGTCTTCTGGAGAGAGGGACCACCTCTGAAGAAGACACAAGACCCATTTCATTTGTAACGGGGAGACGCCTAGAGTGCACCATATTTATGTTTATCTGGGGAGAAGTGTGAGCAGGTGGCCAGAATAAGAATGTATATGGAGCAGAAGAAAGCGGGAGGAGGAGTGGTTTGCACCCCCTTTAAGACCATGGTGATGCATGTGGCATTTCAGGGAAAGTTGGTTGGCGGGACGGAAGGCCACGTGGCATCCTGGTTTGGAAGGTTCTGGCTATGTTTTACCCTGCAAACAGTGGTCCCCTGGAGTGGGACGTTGCCATGGTCGGATGACTGCCCGTGGCATTACCGGAAGGTGGCGGACTTTGCAGACGGTTTCTGGAGATGTGTTGCAGCGTGGTGGTCAGCAGATCAGCAGGTATACACCACGACCTTGTTCTGGATGGCAGGGGCTTGCAGCACATGGGACCAGAAGTTGTGAGGCCTCTGGCAAGCAATCTCAGCGGCAAAGTGCGTTTTGTGGGGCACAAGGAAGGAATGTATCTGGAGACTGTCTACGTGTGTCTTCCAGGGTAGCTTGTTCGAAATGTTCAGGGCCAGGATTAGGAAATTGAGGAGAGATAAGGAGAGGGCAGCTGGTTTGCAAGGGTAGGAGGGGGGATAGCAATTTAAATAAAGTGGGTGGGGATAAGGAAGGGAGGAGGGCAAAGCTGTGTGGGATTTAGAGCATTGTATCTTTTCCTTTCTTTGTTTTGTTGTCTTATTTGTTTTTTTTGGTGGATCCATTCTGGGTCTAAAGATGCTCATATTTTGTTTCTAAGTCGGGGGCCTTTTTATTTCTGGAACGATTTGTGGGCTGTGGCAAAAGCCTTTTTTAAGTTTTGAATAATTTAAATGGTGTAAGAGGAAACATTGTTAAAGGGGTATTTTGATAGGGGACTTGTCTGAAAAATGGTCTGAAAAATACTCCAGCTACATTTCAGCGGCTAATGGCAGAGGTATTGGGAAAGGTAGAGAACTGTGAAGCCTACCGCGATGATGTAGTCATTTTTAAAGACCCCTGGAATAGTCATATTTGTGTGTTAGCCCGTGTGTTTGCTCGTCTCCAGACAGCTTGTCTTACTCTGAACCTCACAAAATGAAATTTTTAATTTTTAATTTTACTCTATTTATTGTGGTTTGGGTTCTATTCTTTTTTGGCTGTTTATTGATCATTATTTGTATTGTTTGACTTGCGAATTCCCATTAAACAATGGGAAAATGCTGGGGGCTACCAGGGCCTGAGACATCTCCCTTCCATGATTGTATTGGGAGAGAACAGAGGCTACATTCACGATCAAGGTATGCCCAAACTCTGCCGTAAGTGTGGGAGAATGGGACATCTAGCCGAGGCATGTCAGAAATTGGTATGTGGGAAGTGCAAAGAAATTGGTCACGTTCTTGATGAGTGCACCATTAGCAGATGGTATAATCTATGTTGGGAAACAAACCACCTCTACAGAGATTGTTCTAAATGTTTTGCCAACTTATTGAAAGGTAACAAGATGGCTGCCCCACAAATGGAGCAATCAAAGGAAACAATGGAGGAGGCGTGCCCTGTGGTTTTGGCAGGAAAGTCAAATTTCCCGTCAGCCTCAGGGATTGGGCAGAAAAGAGGAAGTGGGGCAGCCCCAGGGTCGGAGTCAGTCAACTAGCGGGAGGAAGCTACCCCGTCCCCAGAAAAGACAGACCAGAAAATGGAGGAAGAGGTTTCCTTTCTGCACTTTCAACTAAGATCATGGTCACCAAAGGAGCCATAAGAGTTTCCTCTGTGGGCTGTGAGGCAACAGGCACTTGCCCTACTGAACCCAGGCCCACTGGGATAAAGGAAGAGCAAGTGTCACAAGAAATATTCTGCCTTTAATACGATTTAAAATTTTGTCTCTGCAAGTTTTTTTATGTTGATTCATACTTTTAACCATACTGCTCATGTCCCTCACTATCTCTATCACTTTCAGGTCCACCCTGTGAGCACAGAATGTTTTATCCCTTTTAAAAACCTCAGATGTATTTTTATTGCAAGCGTGTGCTCTGCCCTTTTTATGCAACGACAGGAAGTGGGAGGATCTGTGGACCACAGGACCCTCTGTGTGGAGCGGATCCTATTTTAATAAATATGTTGGTGTTGCTATTTTAATTAATAATCCAAATATCTTGGTGAAGGGCAGCACAGTGGTGAGGGATGGGCAAGCACTTTTAGACAATGTGACCTTGTTAGACAGGGATTTTACTATTCTTAATGTGTATGGTTTTACAGAAAAAAACGAAAGGTATGAACTTTTAGAAGACCTGCAGTCCTACATGCTAGGTAGGGTTCCATTAGTTGTAGCAGGGGATTTTAATTGTATTTTAACACAAAGATAGGAAAAGGGTAGTGGGGGTGTGTATAGTAGACAAAACATCGGTTTTATTGCAAGGTTTAGTTAGGAATTTTAAATTAGTCGACTGTTTTAAAGCATTGCATCAAAGAGAGGAGGGCTTCACCTGGTTCAGTGATGATTGCACCAGAGCCTCTCAAATCGACTATGTTTTTACATGGGACTGCCTGCCGACCAATGCTACAGTGACCCCCCTCTTCTTTTCAACCACATGATGTCTTGCACCTTTTCACTGTCCAATAGAGTGACCGTAGGAGGAGGGCTGTGTAGGATGAACTGCTCCATTTTAGAATGCAAGGAAGTAGTTGGAGAGTATAGGGAGCAGCTCAGCCAATGGCAAACCCACCAAGACTTTTATGAGTCACTAACACTGTGGTGCGAAATGGTCAATGAACGGACGAGACAGTTTTTTAAGAATGTAGGGAAAGAAAAGAATAATGGGGGGCACGCATGATGGTACTGCAAAAAAGTCTGCAGAGCTATTTGAATCTTTTTAACAGTGGGCTGGATTTTGGAAGTGAAGGCAGAAATGCAGGTTTTAGCAGAAAAACAAGGCAAAGGGGTCATTTTAAGAAGCAGAGAGAGAGATTGAGGAAGGGGAAAAGTGTATGAGGTATTTAAAAAAAAATAAAAGATTGTAGCAATGAGGGGCAATTACCACAATAAAAGATAGAGGGAGGGATCTCAACACAACAACGGAGCTTTTAGGTGGAGTTAAAGAATTTTATGGTAATTTATACAGAGAAAATGACATCCTGGAGGAAGTGTTAGCCTTATTCGACAAGAAGGTCAACAGTGAAGAATTGCAAAAGGTTTTAAAGGGGGGAGTCCCCAGGAATGGATGGAGTACCCCTAGAATTTTATCAGACTTTTTTAAAGAATTTTAGACGTTGGACAGACTTCTGCTTTCAGCAGAGCTGTATTTGTCCTATGGTTTAACGCAAGACAGACATGGGGTTTCACTTTGGAACTCAAGATCTGTTGGGGGTGAAGTCTGGATGCTCAATCCTACCTGCAGCTAATCCTTTCGTAGCTCAAGGTAACGTCTACTGTCGCAACTCTGAAGCTGTTCTGGGGTGCATTTCAGGCCAGAGGACATTATAACAGGTTATTGCGTCTCTGCCTTTTGGTCAAGTTTCTCGTGGAGCAATGGATACTACAATTTCTTCAGTGCTGGTCATGTAGGCACGGCTATGTAATACAGTGCATTATGTTCTGGAGAAAGATGAGGCTGTCAGGTGACATGTTACACTGGACTATTTGGTGAAGCATGTTCTGCTGGGCATGTTCTCAATCCCTGTTTCAGCTATATGCTATATACTGCTTACAAGACTTCTTTCGCTGGGTTCTTTGATTTGACCTTTTGCCAGCTCAAGGATTGCTCCACCTTTTTTTCCCCAAGATTTAACGAGCAAAAATGCCATCAGACTTTGAGTGGAGGGGAGCTAATTGCTCTGTTTGCTCTTAGCCATGTGCCTTTGGAACACCAGGGAACTTTGCTATTGGACCCAACAGGGGATTTCTGTATTTTCCTGGGCAACAAACTTCCTGCAGAAGTTGGTGCAACTGGGCACATTAAGGCAGACTGCAGAGGCACTCAGTGCCAGCTCTGTGGCTTGTATAGAGTATATATTAAAAAATGCATAATTAAAATCTATAGAGTATATTCTATATATTACTATAAGTGTGTACTGAGTTAGAAAAATCCTGTGGTATTCTGTGACCCTTGTGCTCCTCTGCACAGCACATAAACAATAAATCTGCATCTAGACACGTTGTGTGCATACTTGTCTAAGTTAGAGATATCGCTATGGTATGGAGTTTTTGGACCTAAGAGAACTATGGTTTTGGGGCCTCACGGTAACTAAGGAGGAAGAAATAATTAAGGCAACATCTAGACAATGGTAATAAATTGTGGTGAAAACCCCAACTAAGACAAGCACACTGTTCAGAAAAAGTATAAAAGGCCCATGTTATGGTTGCATGAATATAGACTGTCTGCAGACATCTCACATTATTGTTTTAATTATTGTTTTGACATCTACAACCCTGTGTAAGAAAGTTTTTGACTTAGAGTGGAGAGATTTTCCATAACATATTTGGTGACCCCGATATGATGAAAAAGAATGCCAGGAGTAGGAACAACAAAAGTTGGAAAAGTGAGTAAGACTAGAACAAGAAATGTTCCAAGATATTGGTTTTGTAGATCGTTTAGTCGTTTTCCTGGTTGTGTCATCGTGTTCCAGAAAGGGAGATTAAGCTTTTGCTGAGAAATTAATGAGTAAGGCGCTCAGAGTGTGGAGAATTTTATATCCCATAAAATAAGGGTTTCTGTTTTCATAACTCGTAAGCACAGATAAAAAGAAAAAACCTAGATCAACTAAAGAAGAGCTGTTAAAATCTCTGTTTACATATTTTTGTATGCAAGGAAATTTTAGCCCAGATTTCTGTATTATAAATAGTTTATTCTAATATTTTTCCATAAGCTGCAAGCCTTAATCAAGATGAAAACAAATAAGTCTTGAAATATTTCCCTTTATGTGTAATGAATCAAGAATGTATGAAAGTTCCACTTTTTGAATTAAATTATGGGGGGCTGTGGCTCATGTGGTAGAGTGGGTTGTCCACTAATCGTAGGGACGGTGGTTCAATTCTCGGCCCACGTGACTCCACATGCCGAAGTGTCCTTGGGTAAGACACTGAACCCCAAGTTGCTCCCGATGGCAATTTAGCGCCTTGCATGGCAGCTCTGTGAGTGTGTGAGTGTGTGAATGAGACACAGTGTAAAGCTCTTTGGGAAAAAAAAGTGCAATATAAGTGCAGAACATTGCACAAAAATGAACTTTTCCACGATATTCTAATTTTTTTAGATGCACCTGTATCTTGCCCAGTAAATACATATCGTTATTAATGGATATAATTAAAATAAGCTACCTTCAAAAGTTTGAGATCTACTAAATATAATTTAGTAAATAATTATATTTAAATATAAAGTATCTCCACACCGGCAGATTTACTGCTATGACAAGAAAGACAAATATTGTTTCCAAATTGATTTTTCCACAAAGATTAAGATTGTGTGTTTCTTCCATAAAATAAGTCTGCATTAAAATTTTTGCAATTAAAAAAGATAAGTAAATAAAAAATAGCTTCACATTTATCACAGTCTCTAATACCCCTGACATTAGCGGAACAGATAGATTAAGACAAAGTAAGAGAGGAACAGAAATAAAAAATAACTACTCCTTAACCTACATTTAAGGTAGGTTGTAAACTTTGTTTAGCTAATTAAGGGTGTATGCCCACAACAATAACTGTACCAGTGTTCGGTCATTAATATTTAACAGTGCTATGAACAAGAAACATTTTATGAACAGTTCAACAGAAGAATTGTGTATAAAAGCACTGTTTGTTACTAAAGGTGTCTTTTGGCTTGGCAAAATAACAGTTACAATTTGGAGGTGTAGTAAAATTGGTAACTGTGGTTGTAATCTGTTTAAAGTCAGAGATTGTGCTTAACTACAATATTACTCAGGGCATGGTTGGTATCATTTTTTCCATATTTCATGGTGAATGATGTGGTGATATAAATATCATATAGGTTTAGGAAATAACATTCACAATATACATTGCAATATGTGCTCTTTCTTCACACACACACACACACCCTGGTTTGATAGGGTGAGATTTTTCCTTTTGATCCCTATACACTTTCTCACCTGCCAGTCCCGAGTACTTTCCTCAGTACACCTCGGCTGGCTCTCCCACGTCCCCAGGATGTACCAAATTTTGTCACCCATTTTCTCCCTACCTCAGGCTTACACTCCCACCAGTCCTGTGAATTTTCAATAAAATTATATGCTGTTCGTTCTTATTCTGTGAACCTCAATAAACTTACATGTTAATCATACTTGGTCTCCCTCGTGTTTATTTCATGCAATTTTTATATACAACACAGTGCACACTGTTACAACCCACTAATCTTTGGGATGGGAAGCTTTTTTTCCCAGGGTGCTGTGCCATATTTTGTGTGCAGGTCCAAACTCCTTCCCAGAGTTTCCAGCCTGCCCTAGCCTGCCTTGCTCCCACCTCCCCAGATGACATCACTGAATGGCGGCCATATTTAAAGAGGGAGCGGGAAGAGAGAGGGAGGAGAATGTTGGAGGTGGTTATGTGTGATTTGGTGTTAGGAGATTGTGTTTGGTTCGTGTTGCTTGCCCATGTGGCTATAAGTATTTTTTTTGTGTGTGGTGAGTCAGGTTGTGTTGGTATATTGTGCCTTTTGTAACTAGCGCATTTCATTTGATTATGTTTACGTTGTGTCCTATGCTAGAGGACTTGATAGGTATAGGAAGGATGATCTGCTCCTTATTGGAGACTTTTTCCATGTGTCACTTCCCTGTATGGCTAGCAAAAAGGTAGTTAAAGTGGCCTTGTATGAGGCACTCGTGGCTCAACAGGTCCTACCTGAGCGCAAAGCACTTCTGGGCATTGCCGCACAGTCTGCCCAGCCCCTTCCAGTTAACGGCAGGGCGGAGGCCGTGACTCAGCCTTAGGATAAGGTGCAGGTCATGAACAGCCTGAGTTTGGCACACTGGACCTCAGTTGGCAACTAGCGCTAAAAGAGCTCGAGTTGGAGATTAAGCAGCAAGGGTACCAGACACAGCTACTGCAAGTTCAGGAGCTGGATGCTGAAGGGAGGAGGCTCAACCTAGCAGCGGAAGCTGGTGCTGCTGCCACAGAAGCTTAACTCCCTGAGAGCAACCTCCCCATATCCCGTTAACACAGAGCACTCCAGCCTGCAGCCTACTCCAGTGCCGTGCTCATGGGTGAGTCCACCTAACTTTGATGTTAGCCGACACATTGGGCTAGTGCTTGTATTTCAAGAAGACGAAGTAGATGCTAATTTTGCTGTGTTCGAGAGAATAGCCACGACATTATGTTGGCCAAGAAGTTTGTGGACATTGTTACTGCAGTGTAAGCTATCTGGTAAAGCACAAGTAGTGTGTTCCGCCCTCACCTTAGAACAGAGTTTGGAGTACTATACAGTGAGGGAAAGAAGTATTTGATCCCCTGCTGATTTTGTACGTTTGCCCACTGACAAAGAAATGATCAGTCTATAATTTTAATGGTAGGTTTATTTGAGCAGTGAGAGACAGAATAACAACAAGAAAATCCAGAAAAACGCATGTCAAAAATGTTATAAATTGTTACTCAGTCTTTTGTGCTGGAAAAGGTGTTACCCTTCTCTGAAATTTCTTACGCAGGCAGTGATATTTTAATCCAAGGCATTGAACTGGCTGTGATTCGTGTGACTCTCCACACGGTATATTTGGAAACCAAGGGTTTCTCAAGCCTGTTGAGGTGGCTGTTCATCCAGCTTTGCCAGTCAGTGGTGTTTCAGTCATTCTAGGGATTGATATATCTGGTAATAAAGTCTTTTCCTCACCATATATTATATTTTTTATATATATATATATATATATATATATATATATATATATATATATATATATATATATATATATATATATATATATATATATATAAAAAATAACCCGGAGATGCCGGAGGAGCGCCGGTTAGCGCACTTCACTGAACTACTCTACGGTCGCGCGCTGGAGTGGGTCACAGCAGAATGGGCGTGAGGAGGAATGGTCAGACCAGCGCTCACAGAGTTTCTTGCGCGCTTCCAATGCGCATTTGATCATTCCCCAGACGGCTGGGAGACTGGGCAGGAGCTCCTCGCGATTGCACAGGGTCCTCGGGATGTGGTGGATTATGCCCTGGAATTCTGCACCGTAGCTGCACGGAGTGGAAGGAATGAGCCGGCACTTGAGACCGCTTTTTGGCGAGGTCTCAACCCCGAGCTGGTCCGGGAACTAGTGTGCCGGGGTGAACAACTGACCTTCGACAAGCTCATTGACCTAGCGGTAAGGCTGGACCGCCTTCACCGCACTAATTGCCCCGCGATGTGGAATCTCACACCCACTGAGCCGCTTCCGCCCACGGAGCCCATGCAGCTCGGCCAGGCCCGGATCCATGAGGAGGAGAGAGAGAAGCGACACCAAGAGGAGTGGTGCTTCTACTGCGGGGAGAGCTCTCACTTTGTACGCCAGTGCCCACAGCGGAGGGCGTGATCAATGGAGGAGAGCCCCATCAACCAACCTTGATTGGTTGTGTGAGTGTGTTCCAATTATCTAAAGCTGATTCTCTAGTGTTACCTGTGTTGCTCAAATGGTCAGACAAATCTTTTGTGCTTTCAGCGCTCATCGACTCGGGGGCAGCGGAAAACTTTGTAGATGAGCAGACAGCACGCACCCTCGGCCTCCCCAGTCAAGCCCTGCTCCAGCCACGAGAGGTGCATTCTATCGACGGGTCCCCCATAGGAGGCAGGGTCATCTCCCGTCGCACGGCCCCAATCACTATGCAAGCCAGTGCCCTCCATCAGGAAACCATTGTCCTATATATCACGGTATCTACCAGTCACCCCATCATTCTTGGTTTACCGTGGCTCGAACGGCATGACCCCCAGACATCTTGGACCACCAAACAGATAACCAGGTGGTCTCCATTGTGCCTACATCATTGTCTGACGGGCCCCACAGCTGCGGTGGCTGCCACTACAGTGGAAAGCCCCCTGTCTTCAGTCCCGGTCACCGTGCCACTTGCTTATCATGACCTCCGCACAGTATTCAGCAAGGAGCGTGCAAGCCGTCTACCTCCCCATCGGGCATATGATTGTGCCATAGACCTTCTCCCCGGCGCTAGCCCACCGTGGTGTCGAGTGTACCCGCTCTCCCAGGCAGAACAGTGGGCCATGGACGCCTATATTCAAGAGGCACTGCAGCAGGGGTACATTCGGCCGTCCACGTCACCCGCTTGGATTCTTCTTCATGGAGAAGAAGGGGGGGGGCCTGCGACCGTGTATTGATTTATAGGGGCTCAACCAGGTGACCTTCAAGTACCGTTACCCCCTGCCACTAGTGCCCACCACCCTTGAACAGCTGAGATCTGCGTCCTTCTTCATGAAGCTGGACTTACGCAGTGCGTACAACCTAATCCGCAACAGGAAGGGCGACGAGTGGAAGACGGCCTTTAGCACCACTTCCGTTCACTACGAATATTTGGTCATGCCATATGGGCTTGCTAACGCTCCCTCAGTGTTCCAAAACCTAATCAACGACATCCTGAGGGATCTACTGGGGCACTGCGTCATCGCATATATCAATGAGATATTGATCTACTCGACGTCCCTGAAGGAGCACATTAAGCAGGTCCTCCAAGTGCTGGCACGTCTGATGGAACACCAGCTGTATGTGAAGGCCAAAAAGGTCGAATTTCATCTATGCACCATCAAGTTTCTGGGGTATATCATCAATCCAGAGGGGGTTGCCATGGACCAAAGTAAGGTAAGGGCGGTAGTGGAGTGGCCCAAGCCCTGAACAGTCAAGGAGCTACAATGATTCCTGGGCTTTGCAAACTTCTACCGGCGGTTCATCCGCGACTTTTGCAAGATTGCACAACCCCTGACCTCCCTCCTTAAGGGGAAACCTCGGTGCCTCGTCTGGTCCGCTCAGGCCCAGGAGGCCCTGAATGGGCTGAAACGAAGGTTCACCAACGCCCCCATCCTCCGTCACCCGGACCCCTCCAGACCGTTCGTCATGGAGGTCAACGCATCTGAGACGGGAGTGGGGGCCGTCCTGTCTCAGAGGTTCGGGGACAGACCCAAGTTGCACCCTGTGGCCTTCTTCTCGAGAAAACTGTCTCCGGCAGAACGCAACTATGATGTGGGGAACCGGGAGCTCCTGGCCATCAAATTGACCCTCGAAGAGTGGAGACACTGGCTGGAAGGAGCCGACCATCCATTCCTCATCTACACCGATCACAAAAATCTCGAGTACCTGAGGACGGCTAAGCGGCTCACACCCCACCAAGCACGCTGGTCTCTGTTCTTCTCCCGGTTCCAGTTCACCTTGTCATACAGGCCAGGGACCAAGAATATGAAGGCGGATGCATTGTCTCGTATCCACTCTCCCGAAGGCCTGGCGGATTGGGAGAAGTACATAGTAAACTCCTCCTGCATGTTGGGCGCCATCAAGTGGGCCCTGGACAGAACCCTCGCTCGCCTCCCGAGGTCATGCATCCCCGAAGGCTGTCCCCCAGGGAAGCAGTTCGTACCGGAACACCACCGTCTGGAGTTTGTCACCTGGGCTCATACGATGCGAGCGACTGGACACCCGGGCGCCCACCGCTACTTACAATCTGCTCGCCGAAAAAGATTGGTGGCCTCACATGCCCAGGGAGATACAGCGTATCATGTATACCATATACTGGGCCAGCTTCATGGAGAAACTTGGGGTCGCTGTTAACCTCACCTCCGGTTACCACCCGCAGGCCAACAGCCAGGCAGAGAGGGCCAATCAGGAGATCCTCCGAACTTTCTGCGCCACCAGCCCAGAGGACTTGAGTCACTTCCTCCCGTGGGCCGAATACGCCCAGAACTCGGTGTGACACTCAGCCACCCAACTAACCCCGTTCCAGTACGTCTTGGGTTACCAACCGCCACTCTTCCCCTGGAATGCCGCCACCACTGACTCCCCGGCCATGGACGAGTGGTTTTGCCGCAGCGAGCAGGTCTGGGAGCGCGCACATCGACAGCTGGTACGAACCTCTCGCACCGCCAAGCAGACAGGCATCACGGAGCGTACCCTGATTATCAGCCAGGGGACAGGGTATGGCTTTCTACGAGGAACCTCAAAACACCTCTCTCAGGCAGCAAATTGGGACCCAAGTATGCCGACCCTTTCCGGACCCTGAAACGGGTAAACGAGGTTACGTACCGCCTAGACCTCCCCAAACACAGCCGCATGGCCCCCTCATTCCATGTCTCCCTCCTCAAGCCAGTAACACCGGGCCCTCTAGCCACGGCGGTTCCGGAGAATACCCCGCCCGTTAGAGATTGAAGGTCGCCCAGCCTACCATGTGCAGGAGATCGCGGACTCCAGACGCAGGAGAGGGGGACTTGAGTATCTGGTAGATTGTGAAGGTTACGGCCCAGAGGATCAACGCCGGATCCCATCCCAGGATATTCCTGATGCAAGCTTGCGCGACAACTTCCACGCGGCTCATCCATACAGACCGGCACCCCGGAGGAGAAGACGGCCTCGGAAGAAGTCGGCTCCCGGAGTGAGCCCTTTGGGGGGGCTCTATTACGCCACGGCGAACTCGCGGCCGCTGTGCCGGTGTGGACTACACATCCCAGCCACACCCGCGCTCAAGTTCGCCGGAATACTGAGTGCAAACACCTGCGCGCCGCCCAAGGGTATTTAAGACCCTATTAACAACAACGCGGTGCGAAGTAACGCTAAAGCTTTCTCTACGTTGGCTTGTTACCACGCTCTCTACGAAACATTGTATCTTTGTTGGTTTTGGAACTTCCACCTCGTTCTCAACTACGATTCTGGATTTACGTTTTGGATTATTGTGTTTGCCTCGGACTTTGTGCTCCACGGTTCACGACTCGCTTTCCTATCTGCTTATCCTCGTCATTTTTATTGGCCCGGTATGAAAACTGATGTTGCAAGATACTGCATGTTACGACCCCGGTCTAGGGTCGAGGTGTAACATAAGTATAAACAAAAACAAATTAGAATCCGAAATAATGAGGTTGACGCACATCTTTCAAATCTCAGAATCTTACAAATTTAATGATTACAAGAAAAATAATCCAAAATAAACAGAATCACTCCGAAAGCACCACTCTTCAGGGTTGGTAAGGCCAAAATATTAAACAAAACAGTCGCTATCTTCCCCGTATCAATTTAACTAACCAAAAAGAAGGAAAAGGTATGTCAAACCAAAATACAGAGTCTAACCTGACTCCCTAACTGAGGCAAAAACAGCGAACAACAGGTAGAGCCCAAAAATAAACTGCACCCTACCCCTACAGCTCTGGAACAATTACGCACGGCCACCATTTTCATGAAACTGGACTTGCGCAGTGCATACAACCTGGTCCAGATCCACGAGGGAGATGAATGGAAGACTGGATTCAGCACAACCTCAGGCCACTACGAGTACCAGGTCATGCCGTAAGGGCTCTCGAACGCCCCCTCGGTCTTCCAATGTTTAATTAACGATGTGTTACGTGACATGCTGGGACGCCATGTGATCGCCTACATCGACGACATACTGATATACTCTGACTCCCAGGAAGACCATGTTCACCACGTTCGCCAAGTGCTACAGCGACTGCTCCGTCACCAGCTATATGTGAAAGCCGAGAAGTGTGAATTCCACAAAACCACCATCACGTTTCTGGGCTACGTCATCAGCTCCAAGGGAATCTCCATGGACCAAGAAAAGGTCCAGGCGGTCGTAAGCTGGCCCACACCCACGACCATCAAGGAACTACAGAGGTTTCTGGGATTTGCAAACTTCTACAGGAGATTTATCAGGAATTTCAGTGTCGTCGCCAACCCCCTCACATCCCTGCTAAAGGGGAGACCCAAGCGTCTGGCATGGAATCCAACTGCCCAATCTGCCTTCGACAAGCTCAAGAAGGCCTTCACCACTGCACCCCTCATCAAACATCCAGACCCATCCAGACCGTTTATAGTGGAGGTGGACGCATCAGAAACCGGGGTAGGAGCCATTCTGTCCCAACAATTTGGAGAAAAACCAAAACTTCACCCGGTGGCCTTCTTCTCGCGAAAACTTTCCCCAGCCGAGAGAAACTACGATCTGGGGAATCAGGAGCTCTTGGCAGTTAAGTTAGCGCTGTAGGAGTGGAGACACTGGTTAGAGGGGGCTACTCATCCATTTGTCATCTTCACGGACCATAAGAACCTGGAGTACCTTCGCACGGCAAAGCGACTCACACCACGCCAGGCCCGATGGGCCCTATTTTTCACTAGATTTCAATTCACGTTATCCTACAGACTCGGGTCCAAGAACACAAAGGCGGATGCCCTGTCTCGTCTTGATCAGACAGAACGGATCGACGAGCAGGAGGAATACATCATTCATCCCTCATGTGTTATCAGTGCACTAGAGTGGGAGCTGGACGTGGAACTACAGCAGATTCCCCAGTCCCAAGTTCCTGTAAAGTGTCCTCCCGACAGACTCTTTGTACCTGAAGAGTACCGCCAAGAACTCATCATCTGGGCACACACGGTACTCGGTACGGGGCATCCTGGGACACAACGCACACACCATCTCCTGGAAGAGAAATACTGGTGGCCCAACATGATAGGAGACATACACAAGGTGGTGAAGTCCTGTTCATCGTGCGCACAGAGTAAAGTACCTCGGACCCTCCCCGCCGGGAGGCTCAAGCCTTTACCTATCCCCGAAACGCCCATGGTCACACATATCTGTAGATTTCGTAACAGACCTGCCTAGATCCCAGGGAGATACCACTATTCTAGTCGCAGTAGACCGGTTCTCCAAGTCCGTACGCTTCATTCCCTTATCCGCTCTCCCCACTGCATTCAGGACAGCTGAAGTGCTATTCCAGCATGTGTTCAGGCATTACGGCATTCCGGAGGAGATTGTCAGTGACAGGGGCCCGCAGTTCACCTCCAGAGTGTGGTCCAGTTTCATGACCAAGCTGGGAGTAACAGTGAATCTCACCTCCGGGTATCACCCACAAGCCAATGGGCAAGCCGAACGAGTAAATCAGGAACTGGGACGATTCCTCCGCACCTTTTGTGCCAACAACCCAGAGGACTGGAGCAAGTTCTTGCCATGGGCTGAGTACGCCCAGAACTCACTACGTCATTCGGCCACCAATCTCACCCCCTTCCAGTGCGTGCTCGGTTACCAACCCCCTCTGTTCCCGTGGAACGCAACCCCCACCGCAGCTCCGGCCGTTGACCACTGGTTCAAATGTAGTGAGCGTGTCTGGGCTGACACCCATCGACGCCTGAAGGAGACGACAGAGACGTATAAACACAAGGCAGATCGCCGCCCCAAAGAACACCCTAACTACCAACCAGGCGACCGGGTATGGTTGTCCACAAGAGACTTGAGACAAGCCCACGGTTGTAAAAAACTAGCGCCAAGATATACTGGACCATTCAAGATCCTCAAGCGGGTCAATGAGGTCACCTACCATCTGGAACTGCCACGGCACAGCCGCATCTCCCCTTCATTCCACATATCACGTCTCAAACCTGTTGTTAACGGTCCTCTAGCCACCGAAGTACCAGCTGAGGCTCCTCCGAATCCTCTGGAGATTGATGGACAACCGGCTTACCGCGTCAAAAACATCCTCAAATCTAGACGCAGGAGGGGCAAGCTGGAGTATTTGGTCGAGTGGGAGGGTTACGGACCGGAGGAACAGTGCTGGGTGCCCAAACAGGATATACTGGATCCACAGCTCACCAAGGACTTTCACATCACTTATCCTCATCTCCCAGGTCCACGATCCCGGGGGAGGCCAAGAAAGAACTCGGCTCCCGGAGTGAGCCCTTTGGGGGGGCTTCTGTCACAGCGCGGTCCGATCAGAACTCAAATTCCCAAGATGCAATGCTCACTTCTCAGGCACGCATGCGCTCACCATCCCCGGAGTTCTGATCAGACACACCTGGCACCAATCACACACACACACACACTAGTACTTAGGAAGGACATCCACCCGGGATCTGCGCGAAGTATACGCTCAGTAACTTAGTTTGCTGCGTTACCAAGCTCTTCTAGTTCATTGTTTCTTATGATCTTCGACCTCGTCTCGACTACGCTATCTGGATATCCCCATTTGTATTGTTCGCCCGATCGCTTGACCCTTGCTGACTCTACGACTACGCTTCCGGAACTTCCCGACACTACTCGGTTCACTCGCCTCCCGCGCCTGCTTCCGTACCATCTCAAGGTTCGTGACAGTGCATACTTCTACAATCAGAAAGAGATTGCACAACTTTGACCTGCATGGGAGGCACACCAGGAAAAAGCCTTTGCTGTCTAAAAAACTAAATTAGAGAAAGACTACAGTTTGCCAATGAGCATATAGGCAAAGACCAGGCCTTTTGGAATAAGGTGCTCTGGACAGATGAATCCAAGATGTTTGGTGTGTTTGGTGGTGACCAAAGACAGCTTTTCAGGAGAAGCACCTCATACCAACTGTGAAGCACAATGGTAGAAATGTTATGGTTTGGGGTTGCTTTGCTGAATGCAAGAAAACCTTCAAACATCTTTCAACTGAAAGAATATGGTATTAGAAGAGTGGTAAAAAAAAAAAAATCCATCAGGCTGATCTCAGAGACTGGTGGATAATTATGCAAAATGCCTGCAAGAAGATATTTCTGCTAAAGGGGACAATACTAATTTCTGAGGCCAAGGGTGTACTTACTTTTTCCATAGAAGAATATCATATCTATTGATATTTCTGTTGAATAAATGATTGAAAAGGCTATGTTTCATTGTGGTTTTGTTCACGTATATCGTAACTTCATTAATAGGCACTGTTTCAAAGATGATCAAATGTTTGCTTGTCCAAATATGTCAAATCACTGCCAGCAATTTCCATGAGGTGTACTTATTTTTTCACATGATTGTAAATGCTGATGGTCTGGAGAACGTTCTGGGGGAAAAGACTGGCATCTCTCCATACCTGTTGGTAGGCTGGGATGAGGAATTTAGGAAAGCAACATTGGGAACAGTAGAGCAAAATGAGTCAGAAATGGAGTCAAAGACAGTTGACTTGTGTTGAATATATATTTATTTGTTACACATCTATCAGTGTATATGTGTATGAATATTTATGTACATATGTGTGCATAAACATCCATAACTACAGTGGTGCTTGAAAGAATTTTTTATATATCTGCATAAATATGAACTAAAGGACTAGCAGATTTAAGAATAGTTTCTTCCCAAAAGCTATTACCATGATAAACAAACACATGTACTGAGTCCACAGCATATGTATATAGTGTCTCAAAACTGTGCATCTCATAGTACCTCCGCCATCCACCCTAATATCTATCTATCGTGCATATATCTTGCATATACTGTATATCTTGTTTATTTATTTTGTTTATTTATCTTATTTATTTATCTGTGTATTATCTGTTTATTCTTCTTGTGTATTGAATGTATATGTTTGCACGGAACAAAAAGGAGTGGCTCTTAATTTCATTGTACATGTGTATAGTGACAATAAAAGGCATTCATTCATTCATAAAGCATCATCAGATTTGCACACAAGTCCTAAAAGTAGACAAAGAAAACAAATGAGACAAAATATTATAATTGGTCATTTATTTATTAAGGGAAATGATCCATTATTACATATCTGTGAGTGGCAAAAGTATGCGAACCTCTTGGGTTAGCAGTTAATTTGAAGGTGAAATTAGAGTCAGGTGTTTTCAATCAATGGAATGACAAATTAGGTGTGATTGAGCACCTTGTTTTATGTAAAGAAAAGGGATCTATCAGAATCTAATATGTGGGAGCGATGTTTGTGGAAGTGCATGAACAAAGGATCATGGCATGAACAAAGGATATTTCTGAGGACCTCAGAAAAAGGTTGTTGATGGTCATCAGGCTAGAAAAGTTACAAAACCATCTCTAAAGAGTTTGGACTGCACCAATCCACAGTCAGACAAATTATGTACAAATAGAGGAAAGTCAAGACCATTGTTACCCTCTCTTTGAGTGGGGACCAACAAAGACCACTCCAAGAGCAAGAATTGTAATAGTCTGCAAGGTCACAAAGGAACTCAGTAAAACTACTAAGCAACTAAAGGCTTCCCTCACTTTGTTGAGGCTAATGTTAATGTGCATGAGTCCACTATCAGGAGAACACTGAAAAACAATGGTGTGCATGATGGGATTGCAAGGAGAAAGCCACTGCTGTAGGAGTTGTGTGAAAATCTGATTGAAAATCTGAATGTTAGGTCATATTTATGAAGATATATTAAAAAAATTCTAACGGGTTCACAAACGTTCAAGCATGGGGGTTTCTGAGTGGGAGGTGGGAAATGTGAAAGAAGATGGGGTGGGTATTTTGCTTAATCTTTTGGACATTACAGTAGAACCATCGGTGAGCATAATACCAGGGAGAGTCCTGTGTGCTGACTGCAGATAACGGGTGGTTGCCCTTAGACTAATTAATGTTTATGCACCCTGCACTGGTTGTGGGCGTGGGTAGTTCTTTGGGGATTTGGATCATGTCTGCTTCAGAAACAGACTGATGCTTCTGGGTGGGCACTGTAAGGTTAATGCTATAAGAGCGATGCTTACCCCCTCCCAAACTTCATGGCGATCCTTGACTCTCTCTCAGAAGCAGCCATCTTCTCCACCATTGACCTGAATAGTGCATATTGACAGGTGACTATGGACCCAGACAACAAACCAAAGATTGCCTTCATCAGTCCATCTGGGTTATACCAGTTCAATGTAATGCCTTTTGGATTACAAATGCTCCTGCTACATTTCAAAAGCTGATGATAATAGTGAATATGGGAAAATGGGAGAATATGTTTTGGCTATATCGATGACGACATTATCTATTCAACTTCCATGACTCAACACTTCCTAGACCTTCAAACTATTCTTCAATGTTTCCAAACATCTGGCCTGACTATCAGTCCAAAAAAGAGCAAGATTTGCCTTCAGGAATTAACCTTCCTTGGACATTTCAGCAGACCAAAGCAAGCTTGAAGCCATAATTTCGCACACGGTACCACATAACATCAAAGAGGCCCAGCGTTTCTTCGGATTAGCTGGATGGTACCAGTGTATACCATTGTGTAAAATAATTTTTATTTTATTTTATTTTTTTAAAAGGAACGTGCCCTGTGAGGCTGCCATGGCCAATGAGAAAAGGAATGCAATTAACAACAAACCGGTACCGGATATAAGAAGCGATCTGCTAAAGGTAGTGGGCGTTGTATAACGAGAGGTGGTGTGTAAGCGGAGTGAGAAGGAAAAGGAGTGAGTGAAAAAAAACAGAAGTGGTGAAAGGTGTGTGAGGCCAAGCAGAGAAAAAAGAAAAGGTAGAAGAGGAAATAAAAGTGAGAAGCTGAGTGAAAAATAAAAGCTAGAAGGCTAAGCAAAGTGCAAGGTGGTGAAGCAAAGCAGAAGGCGGAGCTGGGAAAAAGGAAACAGGAAGAGAGAGGTCACGGGAGAGAGAGGAAGCAGGTAGCTCGGAAGAAGGAACAGATGCGGCTTCATCAGCAGACCCACGCTGTGTTCAGGTAGGTGCAGATGTCGGAGTGAGTAAAGATCTTATGCGCTGTACTTTAAGCCACCAGCTACAGAAGCATTCCAGTCCAGGTTTCCACTGCTGTTACCCCCCACCAAACCTCAAGCGCTCCGAAAGCTGTGTTCCTTGCCTTAAACCAGGTCAGTGGTTCATTGCACACACACACCACACGCACGCCACACAGTCACACACATTCCATTGGCACATGCAGTTATTTATGCTCTCACAGTCTCTGACATACAGTATATAGCTCTGAGTGAGCATGCTGCTGTGCTTTGATTAGTTTTTTATTTTTGTGAATACAGTTCATGCCAAGTTGTAGTAATCAATCTTTGTTGATTCTTTTTTTGTTGTATTACGCCAGTTGACAAATGAACTCTTTAATCTGCAATGTTAAAAAAGGCACAGGCATCAACTTCAGCAGCAGCCACTGAAAGTATTTGTGTGTTTATGTTTGTAAAGAACTCTGTTTAAGTTTTATGTTCTGCTTCTTTTATGATATTTTGAAAAATATACTTCAATCTAAAATGAGTTCATTGGGTTCACACCTGTTTAGTAAATATTCTTCAGTTTAGTATTTTTCTGTTTAGAAAACATCTATTTAGTATTAATGCAGTTTATTATTTTTCTAATTTTTGCTTTAACCAGGAGCTTCTGAGCTAGTCTGGGCGAAAATGTTAATTTTTGACAGGCTTATCTGGCACCTGAATATTAATAATTTAGTCAAAGTTTATTAAAATGTAATTAATTAAGTTGCAGGCTGCAACCGTTACAGGGACAGCTAGTGAACTGACCCTGTTGTCATGGGTGCCCAATTCTCACTGATGCTCGTGGGGACTGTTGTATATAAAATATACATGAAATAAACACGAGGGAGACCTAGTATGAGTAATATGTAATCTTACTGAGAATTCACTGGGCTGGTGGACTGTATGAACAGATGTTCACCTAAGACACAACACACAGATAAGCAAGACGCAGGGGGATAATAATACATGTATTTGATTAAGTGCGGCAGGCCTCAGAGCGTAGGTGGACGGTCAACTAAGAGACACACACAGAGGCCTATGCCGCAACGCACACACATACAGTAGGAAAACAGCACATTATAAGAATAATAAAAGGAGTATTAGGATATTATCAGGATAATATAAGGATTATAAGGATGTTATAATGATATTGTGAAGTATGGAGTACAGAAAAGGAGGTAAAATACTTGCAAGCAGTATAACCACATATAAAACAGAAATGTAGAGCAAATATGAAAAGAAAAAAGCATTATAAAACAGAAATACAGAAAAATGTGAAAGAAACTTACTCATAATGCACTTGAAGGTGTGGAGGATTCTTGTCTCACGAGGAAAAGTCAGGAGTAACACAGATGAAGGCCTTAATTTTTAACAGAGAACAAAGACGGGGCGTTTATAAGGGTAGTTGAGCCAAGTTGCACCTGCAAGATAACTGTCGATGGGAACAGCAGACCCCGTGAGACCAAGGTCTCGCCGAAATGTTGAGTCTCGTACCTATTGGTATTATGGGAAGGCTCTTTTGAAAACCTAATGGTGTTCAGGGAGGGCTCTTTCTAAAACATGATGGTATTGTGGGAGGGCTCTTTCTAAAACACATTGGTGTCTGGGTCATCCTGACCCTAAGAAAACTGTATAAATAGAAGAGATTCAGCTTTGGTTTTTTAGATCGCATTTTGGGACGTCTCAAACTATGTGGATCTTGTGTGGTGGAACGGAACAAATAAACCTGGACCCTTGCTTCTTCTCACTCACGGCTGGTGTCTTATTTTTCTTTCTCCAAGTGAATATGTGAGTATCTGTTTCTATGTTAAGTGTCTTCAGGTAATAGACAAAATTTGGACCTACAGGACCATCTGGTCCATGTGTGAGCATGATTAATGGGACTGACCACCACTATTCAATGTATTTTAAACAGAATATAAATCCACTTGAAAGCACATGGAGATTGTGTCAACTGTGAACTTTATTCAAAACAACACAGAAACAACCCTTTTACATAGACATCAATTTCTTCTGTATGGCTAGCAGTGTCAGGAATTGGGCCAGCTTGCTGAATAAATTGCAGCAATGTCTGGCCTAAATGTAAATTATCAGCCGGGTCCTTGTTGTTAAGACAGACATTTTGTCCAGGTTGATCCACATGGCTCATGTCTTTCTGATCCCCCTTGCTGGAGGGCCCAGAATAGAAAGGCTGATTTTCAACTTCATCTGGTTAGTGAATACAGAGCTGGTGCAGAGAGCTCTCATACCAGCCGATCAGAAAAGTGGGAAAGGGAGTTTTGAACCTCCATTAGTATAATTTTGGGAGCATGAGAACACCCCTGTGCCCAGTGGGGTGTGGATAGGAAGAGACAGTGGTATATGTATTTTGGACCTGTCCTTGTACACAGTACCTTTGGGCAATAGTGAAAGATGATCCCCAAAAGCTTCTTAAATGTCAACCTGATAAGATTCGGAGAGGGCCTAAATGCGCTAGACCCAGGACACTGGAAAATTGTGTGGTCTTTGGAGGGGAAGGGGTGTTTTTGCGAAAGTAGCCAGAAGACAAGAAGACATAGGACATGCCTTGTGGGCATGCCCCGTCACAGCTGGGTTCTGGCAGGAAATCTTGGGATGGTGGACTAGGAGAGATGTGGCCCCAATGGAGTGGGATTTGGTGTTGTATGACAGGGGGCCCGTAAGACCACTGAGCTTGAAGAAGTGTAAGCCAAAGCTGGAACCCCAAAACTGTTCCAAGCCTTCTTGAGAAGGATGGCCAGGGTAGAACAGCCAGGATAATGGTAGATGGGATCAGTGTGTGATAGGAAGGCTCTGTCATGTAAGGGAGAGGGATCATGATTATTTTTTTGGTTTTCTTGATTTTCTTAAACGTTATAGAATGTAATAGCCACTTTTGTCAGTACAACTTTTCCCCTAAGTCTTTATGGGGTTTCGGGTGAGGTAGTGTGCAGGTTCCAAGGAGTTAGATTAAAGCTAAATACTGTATGTGATAGTAAGCCAGGAATTATTTTGTGTTGGGTCATCGTGGGTGATAGAGTGTTTTGTGTTCTTTTTTTCTTTTGATTATTTAGTTTTTATTTGGCTTATATGTTGGGCTTGGGATCAAAGGTTGAGATGGTATTGTGAAGGGAAATGTTGTGTTTAAAAATTGCTATATGGTTTGTGTGAAATAAAGGGGTAAACCTGATAGTAAGTTAGGAATTATTTTGTGTTGGGTTACAGTGGTGTTTTGGGTTCTTTTTTCTTGAAATGTTGAGTTTAAGAATTGAGAAACATTTGTGTTTATATTTTAATGGAAAGGATATATTTTGAAACGTTGTAGTTAAAAATTATATAAGTTTGTATGAAATTAAGAGAGGAAAAAAGATCAAGTGTAGAAGCTGTTCTTGCTCTTTAGTCAAGCCAAGAGAAGATGACACCCAGCCAGCCTCTGTGTTGCAGCTTAGACTCTCAGTAAGGTTTGCTTCATCTGGCTTTCTGGATGTCACCTTTGCCTCCTTCATGGACTTCTCTGCCTTTTTTGATCAGTGCTCCCAGCAATTCAATTCAATTTTAATTTAGTTTTATTTGTATAGAGCTTTTAACAATGGACATTGTCCTAATGCAGCTTTACAGAAATATATAAATTCAGGATATAGACATTAAATGTATGAATTTATTCTTAATGAGCAAGCCAGAGGTGACTGTGGCAAGGAAAAACTCTGAGTTTGTAGATGCCAAAACATGATCAAAGTTTATTGAAACAATAAAGTGAGACAGTCTGCAGAAAGTCTGAATTACACAAACAAACATGCCTTTATATACTTTTCTGAAACAATAAACTTATCTGTAGGTGGGGTATTAATCTCTTCTTTCTAAAAACAAACCAATCTCCATTACCTTAATTATTTATTCATGTCTATATGATATCTTACATTTGTGGTGCATGCATTGCCAGTTGGATTTTCTTAAAGGTTTTATTGGGACAAGCTCATTTTTTGCAGCGCATGTGCCTTGCGTTGAATTTTCTGAAAGGTTTCATCAGGACAGGGTTTTTACTTTGTCCCAAAATTCACCCTTATACCTTAAAGATTTTCTGCCGTTAGTCCCAGCCTGGTATACTTCATTTTAACATAATTTTTTTGACACTGGTTTGCAAGCTTAAAGGGCTTTGATTGGAAACACAGTTTTGGTGAATGTCTAATTGCTAATTATTATACTCTATTGCCAAAGAGTGAAACTGCTGTAGACAAAATATAAGGTTCTTCTAATTCAGTTTACACAGGAAATACAGAGATACAGAAAAACACCTGCTGTGCAGTAAAACATAGACGACTTCTAGCTCAGTACACACTTAGAATATAACTTGATTAGAAAGTGTTTTATGGTTTTAGATTGTGCTTATAAATATTGATTATAAATACAGATTATATTTGTTAACTAATATTGATTATTAGATTATGCTTCTAAGTAATCATTCTTAATGTCACGTACTGTGGGGAATACGGAAGCAGAAGCGGGCGGCAGGTTCAGGCAGGATAATCCAGAGGGGTAAACAAAGTTCGTAATCAAGAAGCAAGCAAGGGTCAGGCGATCATGTAAACAAAACAAACGGGGAAAGGCAGAAATCGTGGTTGGGGACATAAGCAAAGGTCAAAGTCACTTTTCGATTAAACACTGTAGATAACGCTTGGAGAACGACAGAGAAACTAGTCTGCTGAACGTTTACTTCGCCAAGAGTGTCTGTATCCAAAATCTCTTAAAAGCCGTGGGAAACCGAGTCATGGCTGGGCTGAGATAGACAGTTATACGTATTGATTGTACTTTATTAACATATCCAAATGTTAGTTAAACATGTTGATTGCACTTTATCAATATATTTTATAAGATTCTGTGAGGAAGAAACCCTGAGAGGAACCAGACTCAAAAGGGAACCCATCTTCATCTGGGTGACACTGGAGAATGCAATTATAAATAAATCCCTTCTATAAATGTGATAATACTACATGGTCAAATTGTGTGGAAATTCATTACAGTTTTTATATGAAGTCCGTTTTGTTGAACTTATCAACTGTTCACTGATTGAGAACTGAGTGCAAAACTGTTTGTGGCAGTTGCAGTCCGAAAGCTATCATGTCAATTGTAGTCCTAAACCATCATAGAATAACTGTTTATATGAATTGAGGTCCAAAGCCATCTTTATGGTTTTTAAGTGGTGCCATCCTCAGCAGCAGCAAGTGACTTCCAATTGATGAGAACTCCAACAAGAAGTAGGGCATTAGGATGGATCAGAAGGGTCCGGAGAGCAGAAGGGGTCAGGATCACTGGTGTCTCAGTAATAATATGTGAAGCTCAACAGAAAGAGAAACAGAAAGAGGGAGAGAGGGAGAGATTATTAGGTATGCTTATTGTCCCATAATGATTAAGGACAATGTTCTTTGCGTGAGAGCAAACAGGGATTCCTGTAAGACTAACTATGGCAGCATAAATAAAAGGAGGGGATCATGCTCTGCTTCAGTATGTCACAGTACATGTTGGCATTCATGGTTCCCTCAATGAAATCCGGAGTGCCAGCAGCACTCATGTAGCCCCAGATCATGACACTCCCACCAGCATGCTTGACTGTAGGCGAGACACACTTGTCTTTGTACTCCTCACCTGGCTGCCGCCACACACGCTTGACACCATCTGAACCAAATACGTTTATCTTGGTCTCATCAGACCACAGGACATGGTTCCAGTAAACCATGTCCTTAGTCTGCTTGTCTTCAGCAAACTGTTTGCGGGCATCTTTAGAAGAGGCTTCCTTCTCAGACCACAGCCATGCAGACCAATTTGATGCAGTGTGCGGCATATGGTAGGGGAGGGAAAATGGCTAATTGGGCCCAATTTGGACATTTTCACTTAGGGGTGTTCTCACTTTTGTTGCCAGCGGTTTAGACATTAATGGCTGTGTGTTGAGTTATTTTGAGGGGACAGCAAATTTACACTGTTAGACAAGCTGTACACTCACTAATTTATATTGTAGCAAAGTGTCAGTTCTTCAGTTTTGTCACATTAAAAGATATAATCAAATATTTACAAAAATTTGAGGGGTGTACTCACTTTTGTGAGATACTGTATATGTGTGTGTGTGTGTGTGTGTGTATAAAATATATTTATTTATTTATTTATATTTATTTATTTATTTATTTATTTATTTATTTATATATATATATATATATATATATATATATATATATATATATATATATATATATATATATATATATATATATATATATATATATCCCTCTCCAGGGTGTACTGTTGTGGATAAAAAATGTCATAAAATAAACATAAGGGAGACCTAGCATCCAGCAAAAGGGAGAAGAAGAAAAAACGGGCACCTAGACACATAGAAGCGGGATTAGGCGGACATTGACAGATTGGAATTACACTTTAAAGATCTTTAAGAGCAGTAATAGTCAAAAAAGTCAAAAAGAGGTATACGAGCTGAGCTGAGGAGGGCTAATACACACACACACACACACACACACACACACACACTCTCTCTCTCTTTCTCATACACACACATAAATAACTTTAATAATATCTTATAGTAATAGAGAAACTCTATAAAAAAAACAGAATAGTAGGATATGCAGGACAGTAGAACTGTAATGAAGTACAGTAAACCGCTTTTCAAGTAGTATAAATAGGGTTTTGTTGAATGGTATAATGTTCTGGTTTTGCATAAAGAGTTAACATTTTCTTACAGTCATACATCTCTTTTAAAATATACAGGTTTATGTGTTTGTGCCATACACTCTTGAGCACACAGATAAAATCTCAAATAAAAAGAAATATAATTTTTAAACATAAACATGTTTAATTATTCAGTTTTCTACAAACAGTTATGTTATGAACTTATGTTATGAATTAAAAATGCATTCCAGTTATAAATGTCTTTAAATTATACATGTGTACATGCCATATATTTAAGACATGTAGTAAGTACAATCTGAAATAAAACCTCTTACAAAAAGATAATGATAAATTCCATGGTTGCCATCATCAGTTAGTGGGTTACATGTAGCTTGTAAACTGGTAACATTGTCAGGATTTAATGTGAGGGTACTTTCTGGAACTATTATTTGCTCATTGTTATCTTCTCGAACTATAGGGCCACCATAGTCAATACCATAGTCCTCAGCTTCTTCCTGTGTGAGAAGCTCCAGACTTGGCTGCAAGAACATACCCATATACCACATTGCCAAGGGTGTCATGGACTGAACTGTTGGAAATATTCTCTTGCAGGTCACTGTATCTGCCCAAGGTACACAAACTGTAAGCCTATAGGTGGACTTCACTTGTGGAGTCCAAGATTTCAGAGCATTCCATATACTGGAAAAGTCGCTTCTAGAAATCTGACACTACCCTATTGACATCAGCACAAAGGCGTTCAATTCTTTGTTTATGAACACTTTGCCTGACTATAAAAGTCCCAATTTCACTTCCCTTATTGTTTATCATGTAGCTGGCCGCTTCAATGTTCTCACCACCTCTATCTCCTCTGACTCTGTAAGGAGACCAAATTTTGCACCCTGCCAAAAAAAGGTAAGTAATTTATATGCTCTGTTGTTGGTACAGCATTCAATATAAATAGTCCACCTATAGCCATCAATGCACCCATGGTTGTCACGTATCGTGACATAACGGAGATAAGGTAGGATGCAATCGCAGTATGAACAGTTTTATTTAAGAGAGAGACAGGCAGACAAATCCAAAACGTGATCCACAAACGTAATCCAGTAACATGCAAAGTTCAGGCGATCGGCAAACAGGCATAAAGGGGCGAGGCAGGAATCAAGGTCGCGGTCATGGAAATACAGAGTCGAGAAACAAAACAAGAAACATGAACTATAGCGCGGGACTGGGAGCGGAGAAACCAGCATAAACCATGATTATCTATCGTAAGGCCTCTAAACTAAGATACTATAACTCAATATTCCACGCCCTGTGCTGGGAGGCGCGCGGTATATGTACAAACATAATCAGCCTCGTAATGGCTGACGGCTGAGGGCGATTCAGACACACATGAAACAACAACCAATGACAGAATGGGGAGGAGACATAACAGAAACATAAACAAATGCACGTGTCGAAATGTCACGATTGTCCACAAGGGAAAAGCACGCGCGCTCACATGCTCCACAGCGCGCTGCTTAACGGGGAACTCGTGACAATGGTACACAAATCTCCATGCAATTAATTTGTGATTGAATTGATGTGCCTAGAGAAAAGAGAAGGATTAGAACCAACTGACATGGATTTTTGATTGCAGCATAATAGGAAATATGATGAATACTAATGTGATTGTGATGCATACCAAAGATGGTTTGGTCCTCTGACATTATATGCTCTCCTCCTAATCGCATGTACGGATCATGGTGCCAACAGGGCCAACTGCTGCCGGTCGATCCCGAACATGCGTTCTCTGGATAAAGAGTCCTCCTGAGGCCTCCTAAAATGCAATTAAAACTAAAAACTCTTCAAGATATCATTTTAATATTTTAAATATAGTATGCTGCCTAGGACAAGTGTAACTCCAGCATCAGGTGTTTGACTGATAATTGAACTAATCAGCGCATCAATGTCCAGATCTGAAATAGAGCTGAAATTAGTCTCAGTGCCATACTGAAGACTTCGTCGTCGTCGTCGTACTGTTCAACAGCTCACACCCAAACAGGTAGAATGTCCATGACATTCCTGTCTTTCTAAGTTAGGTCAGATACGCTCTGGTGAGACCATACCTGTGTAAGAAAACACATTGAAATGTAGACTCTTCATATTTAAAGCACTTGTGTGTGGAACTATTCTGATTTTTTTATTCAGATACACTGAGAAATTAACTGTCATTACATCATAATTCCATTTTATCTAACTCTCCTTATGAAATCTAAGTAGTTCTGTATTGCACAATGCACACTAATAACATCAAACACGTCACCAATGTTCAAACTATTTCATTTGTTTCGCAGTTGTCTGTTGTAAAATATACAGCACACACTATGGAGAAGGTAACAAGCACTCGCACCCCAGAACCAGAAATAGAAAATTGGATATAAATAATTGGTTGTTTCATAATTAAAAAAGTGATGTTCTGTGCTGGAGATAAATATGTCTGTCCTGGGGGGGAACTGTATAAATGTTGCTTGTATGGGTAGTCTGTCATTAGAAATGTGTTGATTTTTCAAGACATATAAATGATTATCATCACCTTGGTCGCCCACCAGTCCTAGAGACAGATATTCAAATTGTTAGTGTGAGTTGGGGGTGGAGGACTGATTCCAGTTGCAATAACATCTCTGAGAGACTGTCGTGTAACTCCAATAGCATGGGAGTGATTTGATTATCCTAAGGAAATAGAATATTAAACTATTCTTTTTCATAATCATACATAGTCATGACATTAGTCTAGGATTAGACTACAAATAATAATTACCCGAGTGTGTCTCAAATGGTCCAATATCCTTTATAGAATATGACAATGCTGCTCCAATAACCTATAACAATGTTCCATGCTGTTAAAATTTCTTGATAGCTTACTTTCTTCATAAAATATCACAAGTTTTTAGCTCTGTGAAATATCTCTGTACGTCGTTGCACTAATGCAATGCATCAAAATTATGACAACTAATGCAATGCATCAAAATTATGCAGTTTAATATAAAACACCCTTTAAACATATTGAAAACGGCAGGAATATCACAGTGTATCCTACAGCTCACACGTGCAGGGTCATATGCAGTCATATGTTTAAGCGGACACACTCGGCCTCGAGTATAATTGAGTATAATTGAGTGCTTAATAACTTTTTCAAAGTGTCTGGTTTATGTCAATAAAAATCTGAATTGTTACAGCCTAAAAATGCACAGTAAGATCAATATGTGATATTCCTGTGAAGTATTAAGTCACATATCCTGGTTTTAAAATCTGCAAAGACCAGAAGGAACATGTGAATCAAAAGTTTTGTCCAATTTTAGAAAGTATTGCAAAAAAAATTACAATTCTTGGTTGATGAGGGACCTTTAATTGTATCATTGTGTACTTATCTCTGAAGCTGAATAATTGTCAGTGAAGATTAGTGCATGCTTCCCTAGCTCTGTATGTTCCTTCCTCAATTATTACAAGTGTGGACTCCAAGCTCTTTAACTTTATATGGAGGAATAAACCTCATTGTTTGAAAAAAGATATAATTTGTAATAACCAAGAAAAAGGAAGACTTGGAATGTTAGACCACCAGACATCTAATTAAAAAAAAAACTTTAAGATAAAATGGATACAAAATAAACTAAAAACAAGACCCTATGTGGAATATTTCCTCAAATTTAACTTTTCAGCAGGCTGGTGGACTCGAATTTTTACTATAACTTTTTGTTGTGGGGAAACTACCAATAAAACTGTGAAACTTTCATAGAAAAGAACTTCTTATTTGGACCTTAACATACAAAAATACAATTAAAAAACAATTTTCCTAAAAGATTGGTTTGAAAAGGGAAGGGTGCACAGTGGCTTAGTGGTTAGCACGTTCGCCTCACACCTCCAGGGGTTCGATTCCCGCTGGGGCCATGTGTGTGCGGAGTTGGCATATTCTCCCCCTGCTGTGGGGGTTTCCTCCAGGTGCTCCGGTTTCCTCCCCCAGTCCAAAGACATGCATGGTAGGCTGATTGGTGTGTCTAAAGTGTCTGTGGTGTATGAGATGTGTATGTGATTGTGCCCTGCGATGGACTGGCACCCTGGCCAGGGTGTACCCCGCCTTGTGCCCGATTCAATTCAATTCAATTCAATTTTATTTGTATAGCGCTTTTTACAATAGACATTGTCTCAAAGCAGCTTTACAGAAATATCAACACGGTATACAGATATTAAAGGTGTGAATTTATCCCAACTGAGCAAGCCACTGAGTGGCGACGGTGGCAAGGAAAAACTCCCTAAGATGTTTTAAGAGGAAGAAACCTTGAGAGGAACCCGACTCAGAAGGGAACCCATCCTCATCTGGGTAACAACAGATATTGTGAAAAAGTTCATTATGGATTTATATGAAGTCTGTATGGCGTATCCCGATGCTCCCTGGGATAGGCTCCAGGTTCCCCCATGACCCTGAAGAAGGAGTAAGTGGTAGAAGACGGATGGATTGAAAAGGACATACTATGGGTTATACAATTAAGGAGGATGGATCGTTTTCACCACATACAGAGCACACTCCATTCCACAAAAAATCGAAGATTTTATAGTTTTTATTCCTTTAGAAGGTGTAGATATTAGAACACTGGAGATATTAGATATTGGAGCACTTCTCCTCCATATATTGTCATATAGTGTCATATATTGGAATATTAATATGGGATGTATACATGTGTATTGGGAACACATAAGGAATATATCATCAAAAGATTTCAAATTGAAATTAATAACGAATGTTTGTTCTGTACAAATGAACCAGAAACATTATGGCACCTATTTTGGAACTGCCATCATGTTGAAAAAACATTCTGCATTGATGTCTCTCAAATTGTCTGTAGAAAAATATCTCCCTTGAAGAACTTTTCAACACAATGAGAAAGATGTCAATCTTACTTTTGTTATACATTTCTTAATTAGTTTTGGGAGCTTCTTTCTTCACAAGCTCGGAAAAGAAATTATTTTGAACTACAATGTTATTATGAGATGGTAAAAACTATGAAAAAAAAAATAGTAAAGCAACAAATATTTGTTAGCATCTTTATATTATTTAACACAGCAATGCTTATGTATATGGAAACCCCTGATTAATAATAATTCTGTGTTGTCTGTCTTTTTCTTTCTTTCTCTTTTACCTCGTTGTACCTTTCTTGGAATGTTATATATTGGCATTAATTTTTCAACTTGTCTAACATGCCTGGTGTTTCGATAGATAGATAGACAGATAGATAGATAAATATATAAATAAATACTTGGACGTAGTTCCAGTAACGTACAGAACTCTCGCGAGATCCGAAAGCTTCTGCGTCAGTCGGTCAATAAGCGGAAGTGAGTCTGTCACCTGACTTTAGCATATGATCCACAGACACAGCAGAAGCAGGAGAACGATTCAGTCTTTTAACATTTGTGATCAATATTAAGAACGCTATGGCTGGACGGGGTAAATTAATCGCAGTCATAGGGGATGAAGATACATGTACTGGCTTCCTGCTTGGAGGAATCGGAGAGCTGAATAAAAATCGCAAACCCAATTTCTTGGTGGTCGAAAAGGACACCAGTGTCACTGAGATAGAGGAGACGTTTAAGTAAGTATTAAGTATGTTTGTGTTTGTGTCCTCTTCTTAAGCACGTACATCTTCGAGACGTATTATTTAGGGCTTGTGGTCTTCCCAGTGCGTCTCCAACACACTTCACAATGCCCATGAATTAGGAATGATGTGAATCTGATGTTTTCAAGAGACGTCTGGTTTACGTCACCATTATATGTAATTTAATTATTCTCCT
Source organism: Ictalurus punctatus (assembly GCF_001660625.3). NCBI lineage: Eukaryota > Metazoa > Chordata > Actinopteri > Siluriformes > Ictaluridae > Ictalurus > Ictalurus punctatus. The sequence continues at coordinate 1,878,008 of NC_030434.2, read as the reverse complement.
GCCCTGGCATCCCTAAATATTTCTATTGTCTGAAGTATAATTGCACTAACATATAGATATGGATATTTCTCTGTTTTTGTTATTCTTCTATGTGGCTTGTACACAGGTCCATGGTGCAACACAAGACTATATCAAGTGCATATACACAACAAAGTGTGACGAGTGCTGGACAATAAACACACCGGACGGCACGTGTTAAATAGACAGGACAGAAGAACAGTGTTGTGTGTGGGGAAAACTAGTGCATGAATTTTCTGTAAACTATTGGTTAGCGTAGCAGCAATATTACAGAAGGAGTAAAAGAGTCTCATGAATAGTAGAGAGTCCATTGCAACATTGTGAAATGCAGTGTGTAGTGGTATTGAGTCATACTGGTATTGTGTTTGAAAAGTCCCAGTGAGTGTTGGGAGGCAGCAGGGCATTGAGTAATCTGACTTCCTCAGGAAAGAAACTGTTACGGAGTCTGCTGGTGGCGGCACGGATGCTCCCGTATCAGGACACCCTTGCTGTGTGGAGTGCTGCCTTGTTGTCAGATCCAGATGTAGTGTCTCTGGTTTTCAGTTGTGAGCACGTTTCTACAGTCATTCTCAGTTTCTGGTTTGCATGTGTAGTGATGGTAGCCAGTCACTGATGCTGTGTATTTCTCCAAAATATGTGGGGTGGTCATATGTAGCAGCCTCTCTGAACATGTCCCAGGGTCATTTTATATATATATATATATATATATATATATATATATATATATATATATATATATATATATATATATATATATATATACACACACACACACAACAGTGCTATAATATAGTTAGAGCTACCTCGTCTTTTTTTTTTATATGCATTAAAAAAAAAAATCAGTTGGCTTATTAATATTTTACTGACTTAACAGTTCTAGGTTAGCAAAAAAAAAAAAAATTTATTGAGCACAGAATTGTGGGACCAATCTGAGCAAAAATTGTTCAGATTTTTTATATAAATGGGATGTGAGGGTATATCTCAGCAACAGTGTGATGTAAAAACCACATCCTAAAAAACATTCTGTCTAAATCCCATCTCGGGGGTGTTGCAATTAACAAATTAGTAAAAATCCTCATAACTTTTGAACTACTTATCATTCGTCTGTCCCATGATTCCCTGGAAGGTTTCAATATGCAGCAGGAGGACTGCAGGACTTGGGATGCCATTTAAGAGATGCCCAGTGTAGTTTCAGCCTGGGTTTCTGGCTGAATGCCAAATGCTAAATGAAATGTTAAAATAAATATATAAATAAATGCTTCCCGTATTTGCTAACAGTTTGGGGTCCAGGGAAGCTATAACATGCAGTTTAATTAGCTCTATAATAGACTACTATGAGGTGTTAGACAATATAAAATTTAACAGTTTTAGTGTTTACAGCTTGAATGTGATTTATGTTTATTTCCCAAACAGGAGTTTCCTGACTCGCAACGACATTGGTATCATCCTTATTAACCAGTTCATTGCTGAGATGATCCGGCACGCAATAGATGCTCACATGCAGTCCATCCCTGCTGTATTGGAGATCCCCTCTAAAGAGCATCCTTATGACTCATCCAAAGACTCGATCCTGCGTAGGGCTAAGGGCATGTTCTCTGCCGATGATTTCCGATAAGTGTCATGGCATCGTCAACCTGGTCAAGCATCGAATGCTTTTAAAAATATAAATGTTAATGTGGATGTTGTCAGTGTTTCCCTTTCCATTATACATTTAAAGAACTTGAAATAGGTTTACCAATAAAAAAAAGTGTGACGTGTAAATGTGGAGATGTGATTTTCCAAGAACAAAAAAAATAGGTACTCTATGTATTGCATTATAATAATTCTGTGTATGAGTCTTGTGAACTTGAAGGGACTTTTTCATGTTAATTAAAAATGTATAGAAAATATAAAGTCTGTCCTTTGGTTAATTATTTAATAACTCAAATGCAATTACTGTGCAATCACTGCACTATCCAATACCCGCAGTTGTGGGTTTTAATTGGAGAAGGGGGGAAAAGTGCTTAGAAACAATTTTCCAGGAGGCATACAGGTATTCCATATTTGCCTTAATATTTCAACATTACTACTGCACTGGCTGCTAAACCCTTAATCATCAATTGTTGATTAACAAGAGAAGAATATGATCAATTGGCCCCATTTATTATTCTTTCAGTGAAGTTTTGTGTAAACGTTTACATAAACCAAACCAGATTAAAATTTTCCACCTGACTGACACCTTCCAAAAACAATGAAACCCCCCCACCACCACCACACACACACACACACACACACACACAAAACACCATAAAAGGTAAAGTGCACAGACAGCTGGGAGCACAAATTGAATGATCAGGGTAAAGGCTGAAAAACAGAAGTTGGAGTTATTTTTAACTCTACTATGCCAATAAAGATATTGAACAAAAATAAAAATTGAATGCTAAATCCTCCACCAGTTGAGTCTTTTGCTTAAGGCTCTGCACAGACAGACCGGCCCGTCCTCTGTTTAAACACTGCCATTTCCTTTATCATAATTGACTGATTTGTTTTATTTGCCTTAATTCATGGGTTTGTGTTGTCTCACTTTCTTTATTTTTTATATATATTCTTTAATTAATGGCAGTAATATAAAAGGACTGGTTTTCACTAAATGTTCTCAGTGGTACTCTTAGTCCCTGACCTAGTGAACTAACATTAGGATGTGTTTTTGATTGAGACTCCAAAGCTCTTATGTTGTTCTGAATAAGGAAGTCTGATAAACTCTGTAATGAAAATAGACATTTACACCTGACAGTATATTCCAGGTGTAAAAGTACAGTAATCCAAGCAAATTACATGATGTGAAGTTGATTAGGTAAAGGTTTACTTTAGTTGAACTTATTGTGCGGAAATTTACACACACTCAGGAGCACGAGTAGGATAAACGTTCTTCGTCCTTCCATATTTAAGGAATTCCCACAAATACCAAATTTCTTGTGTAAATTCTCAAGCAAATGGTTTAAGAATGAAATTGTTGGTAAACAATAAATGAAGCCCAGTGTTTGTCAGTAGAATTCCTGCTTTAGGACAACATCGTTCCTGCATACTAGCTACATGAGCTTGCATAATACGAACAGCTGCAAGTACCCACTGGTTGAATACAGTCAATTAAAAAAAAGTTTACACAGGTTTATATTTTCACCACCTGTGAAAAGACTAATAGAAAGGTTTAAGGGGAGAAATAAAATTAAATAAAAAGACTAAAGAAAAAGGATCAGCTGCATGTGTGGCTCCAGATATAGGAACAAAGCAGGCAAGACGGCTAACAGATGATCAGTGTGCAGTATATTAAGCTACAATGATAACAATCATTATGGCTCTGGACTGGATAAAAGCATCTGAGTGTTTATTTTCTTCCTCAACCCTTCTTTGAATAGTTTCATAGTAGATCATAAACCGAGCTAGCGGAGACCAGAGCGGACTGGGCAGGAGATGGCAGAAGGAAGTGACGTATCAGGAAGTGAGATGGGGTTTGAAGACTATGGCGGGAGAGATAGGAGATATGGAACATGGTACGATTGAGAAAACTGAAAAAAAAGGAAAAGAGAATGTCTAACACAGAGGAAACAGATAGCGAGCAAAGTGTTAGCTTAGCAACAAAACAGGAATAGGAACACAAAATAATCATAAAATTATCTCAAGAAGGGACAACGTTTGGTGAGTGGAGTCCGGTTCAGCTAACACAATCAATAGACAAAGTACTGGGTGAGGTCGAAAGTGCTAAAATATTGAGAAGTGGATCTCTGCTGATTAGTTGTAGAAATAAAGCCCAGCAAGGGAAAGCCATGCAACTGAATAAAATAGATGGTAAGAGACTTCACTGTTTGGTGATTGGATATAAAAAATGGGTTCGAGGAGTCATCTCAGGGATACCTACAGGTGTTACAGAGGAACAAATAAAAGACAATATCTCAGGAGCAAAAGTACTAGAAGCAAAATGTCTTAAAACAACTAGAAATGGGGAGAAATGCAACAGCTTGGCTATGATGATTAAGTTTGATGACTCTAGACTGCCAAGTAAGGTGTACATAGGATATATGAGCTATGAGTTCAGGCCATATATTCCTCCACCACTGAGATGCTTTAAATGCCAAAAATATGGCCATGTGATGTCCGTCCATCGGTGTCGATGAGGACCATTTATGTCATCTATTCACTTGGGAGGTGGGTCCGGAGATGGCTGATCAGTCCAATCCGGGCCTGGAAGAGTCTGTTGCAGTGAGGACAAGGATAAGCAGGTTGCTGACTGGGAGATCTGTAACTGCTATTCCTGAATTTGCACAGAGCACATTTTTCAGCTGCGTCTGCCAGCCTTTTCTGCTTGAAGGCTGCCGCACCGGCATTGATTTGACTGCGCCAAGCAGATTTATCAGCAGCAACACTCTCCCAACTGCCAGGGTCAATGCCAAATTTCTTCTGCGAGGCCTTAAGGGTGTCCTTGAACCTCTTATATTGACCACCGTGAGATCTCTTGCCTTGCTGTAGCTCTCCATAGAACATCTTCTTGGGTAGGCATTCTTCCAGTATGCGGACAACATGGCAAGCCCATCGGAGCTGTGCCTTGCGCAGCATGATGTGGATGCTTGTCATGCCAGCCTGACTGAGCACCACTGTGTTCGGTACCTTGTCCTGCCAACTGATCTTCAGCAGTTTTCTCAGGGAGCTCATGTGGAAGTGGTTGAGTTTTTTAACATGTCGGCTATACACAGTCCATGTCTCACAAGCATAGAGGAGAGTGGGTAGAACCACCGCTGAGTAGACTTTGAGTTTGGTAGCAAGCTTAATGCCTCTCCTATCCCAAACATTTGAGCGGAGTCTGCCAAAAGCTACACTGGCTTTAGCAATCCTGGAGTTGACCTCATCGTCTATGTGGACGGCTTGTGATAGGGTGCTGCTCCCACATCACTGTCCTTGAAAGCATCCATAAGCAAGGCAGAGAACATGAGGCTGAAGAGGGTGGGGGCTAAGACGCATCCTTGTTTCACACCATTCGTAACCTCAAAGGGTACGGAATAGTTACCCTGGTCCTGGACTCTAGCAAGCATGCCATCATGAAATTGTTTCACCATTTCAATGAAGACTTCCGGACATCCAAATTTGGCCATGATTTTCCAAAGGCCTTCCCGGCTGACGGTGTCGAACACCTTTGTTAGGTCTACGAAGGTGATGTATAGCTGGACATTTTGTTCCTGACAGTTTCTTGCATCTGCCTGGCAGCAAAGATCATGTCAATGGTGCTTCTCTTCTTTCTGAAACCACACTGACTTTCTGGCAGTAGGCCATGATCAAGGTGCTCTGTGAGTCTATTCAGCAGAATCCTGGCAAGGACCTTTCCTGTGATACATAGTAGAGAGATTCCTCTATGGTTGTCACAGGATTGGCGATTTCCTTTGCGTTTGTAAATGTGGATGATACATGCATCTTTGAATTCCTGGGGTATACGTTTCTGCTTCCACATCCCACAAAACATCTCTGTTAGTCTTTCCACTAGCTTAGGCCCAACACACTTGTAGATTTCCGTTGGAATGGAGTCTGCTCCCGGAGCTTTCCCACTAGACAGGAGCAAAATGGCCTTGTGAGTTTCCAGCACTGATGGAAGGTCAGCCAATCTCTCGTTTATCTCCACCTGGGGTAGGCTGTTGATAGCTTCATCATTGATGGAAGAGGGTCTGTTTAGGGCACCGACAAAGTGTTCAGCCCAGCGCTCCAGTATCTTCTCCTTCTCGGTTATGAGAGTGCTGCCATCAGAGTTCAAGAGTGTGGCAATGCCTGATGTTACTGGGCCATAGACATCACGAAGAGCACTATAGAAATGTTTCATGTCGTGTCTGTCGGCAGCAGACTGAATATCATCAGCCTTTCGGCTCAGCCATGTGTCCTGCATCTCGCACAGTTTTTTCTGCACCGCTTGGCGGACTCTGCTGAAAGCATCTTTCTTTGCTGCGGACTTGGGGTCGATGCTGACCACATGCTGGAGACGGTGCTTGTCCTCTAGCATAGACTGTATTTCTTCACAGTTCTCATCAAACCAGTCTTGGTGCTTTCGCGCAGTGATGCCGATAGTTTCAGATGCAGTAGAATACACCAGCTGTTTAAAGGCCGCCCAACATTGCTCTATGTCATTGGTATAAGAATATGTAGTTTCTAACTTGCTTGTCAGAGCGTCAGACAGAGCTTGCTCAACGTTGCAGTCTTTCAGCCTGGAGACGTTGAGGCGTTTTGGGAGTCTAATTCCCTGTGGGCGTCTGGGAGGTTGAATTCTAAGATTCATCTTGGATATCAGTAGCCTGTGGTCTGTCAAGCAGTCAGCACCACACACTGCTCTGGTCACACGGACATCCTGCCTGTCACTCCTATGGACTAAGATGTAGTCGATCAGATGCCGATGCTTAGACCGTGGGTGCATCCAGGTTGTTTTGTTCCGGTTGGGCAAACGGAAGACTGTATTGGTGATCAGGAGATCATATGTTGCACACATCCTCAAGAGCTGATGTCCATTGCTGTTACAGTTGCCAATGCCATGTCTACCAATAACTCCCTCCCACGCGATATGGTCCGTGCCCACTCGGGAATTAAAATCACCAAGAATGATCAGTTTATCTGACTTTGGTACTGAAGCAATCAGAGCTTCCAGATCCTGGTAGAACTTGTCTTTGACTTCCTCCGAGTTGGTCATGGTTGGTGCATAGACACTAACAAGTGTGGCTTGCTTTCTTCCAGGTAAAGGTAGCTTCAGCATTATTAGCCTTTCGTTACTTCCCTTTTGTAAGCTGGAGAGTTTATTCTCCAGACTCGTCTTGATCGCAAATTCAACTCCAGATTCCCGACGTTCATCGCTGCCCCATCCACTCCAGAAAAAGGAGTAGCCAGCTCCAACTTCAGTCAATTGGCCCTCGTCGGCCAAGCGTGTTTTACTCAGGGCTGCTATCTCTATATTGTATCAAGCAAGCTCTCTTGCAATCAGGGCGGTTCTTCTCTCTGGTTTGTCAGTCTCTGCACGATCCAATAAGGTGCGTATGTTCCACGCACCAAGAGTGAGGGAAACTTTTTGGGTTTTCTTTATGTTTCGACCGCGAGAATGGGATTCCCTCCAGCTGCGGTAAGCTGGTCGGGGTAGTTGAAGCAGGCTATTTTTAGGGCACCTTTTCTAGCCCCTTCCTCAGGCTACGGAGGTAAGCAGCGCTATCCTAAAGAGGGCTGTTTAGTCGCGCAGACGGCTGCCAAAATCCATTTCTGTTTCAGGTCGATGGAAGACGACCCTATGGCCTGAGCCGCCTGCGTACAGGTCCGCTACTATGGCTGCCAGTGCATCCACACCTGCCGCGACGCAGCTCACCCATCGCTGCAGGACTTGAGTACGGATGATGACATAAATGACTTGCGCGTGAGTTGGATTAAAGTGAGGGAGAGTTGCGCTACGTCAGCCTCACTCTCTCATCCAGGCCCCACTTAGTCCAGTGTCAAGACGTAGTCTAGAAGGCTGGAATGGAGACTGGATGCAGTGGATGACCAAGGTGTCCTACGTGTCATGCTGTGCTCTTAGCGCTCCACGTCGCTTTGCTGGGTCCGTCTTCCTGCCCATTGACCAGCTGATGGTTCCTCCACGCAGTCCGCCGGATCCAGTCTTTACATGCTATGGGTGACAAGCCCTAAACTCACCGACGGTTTGAGACCCGTCAGCTACCCTCAACCTGGTTTAGCCGGCCAGTCGAAGCCGTTGCCCGTGGTGTGGCCGCTGCACATACTACAGCTTCTTGGAGCCACAGGTGAGAGCTGAGCGTCATGTGGGGACCAAAGGTGGACTAGCTACCCCCGCAGGAATACGACTGCTACCCCCACCAGAGGTACTACCCCTCCATGAGCACACCTTACACCACATGGCCATATAGCAGCAATATGTAAAGGCAAACAGAGATGTGGTAGGTGTGCAGGTGAACATGAGTACAGGAAGTGTGGAGAAGGAGTAAAGCTCAAATGCTGCACTTGTGAAGGAGAGCACAGTTCAGCTTACCGTGGCTGTTAAGCCAGCAAGAAGGCAGTGGAGGTGCAATGAGTGAAGACATTGCAAGGAATTACGTATGCGGAAGCAGTAAAGAAAGTGTCTGGTGAAAGGAAGGACTATAAAACAGAAAATAAAGATAGACCTTGTGGGGTGTGTGAAAATATTGCAGTAAAGAAAGATATGCAAATTATGAGTAAGTGTGTATTTGTGTTGTTTATGGTTGAGGTTATAAATTGCTCAGCAAAACCGAGAGAAAGACTGAAAAGATAAAAATAATAGTTAAATCAGCTGAAAAATACCTTGGTATTAAAGGACTCAGCTGTGAAGGAGTGGAAGAAATGTTAACTGCAGGAATCTCTAACGCTCAGTCATGGGCTGGTGGCTCTTCATGATCCTAGTTATACTGCAGTGGAATGCCAGGAGTCTTATAGCTAATGGACAAGAACTCAGAAAGTTTGTGACTGATCTGTCGGATAAACCTCATGTAATATCTGTGCAAGAGACGTGGTTAAAACCACGTAATTTATGTAATTTATGGATATACTACAATCAGAAACGATAGGGAAACGGGTAAAGGTGGAGGGGTAGCAACTTTTGTTAGAAATTATGTGAAATATAACCTAATCAATAAAGGTAAAGAACATGAATCTGTGGTAGTCAGAATATGGACAGGAAAAGACAGTATAACGATAGTCAACTTTTATAATCCCTGTAATAGACTGAGCACTGATACACTGAATGCAGTATGTGAGTTGACACAAGGGAAAATAGTAAGGTGTGGGGATTTTAATACACACAGCAGAATATGGGGGAGTAAGAACACAGATATAAATGGATCAGTAATAGAGGAATTTATAGACAATAAAAACTTGGTATGTGTTAATAATGACAATAATGACAACTGAAATAGCAGTAATCAGCACAGGTTTTAGACTAGTCGACAGTAGGTAGTGATCACTATCCAATAATAACCAGGATAGGAGTAGATATACACCAGGATAGCAAAGTGAGAATATCAAGGTGGAGGTTAGATAAAGCTGATTGGCAGATGTTCCAAATGCTGAGTGAAATAAAATGCATGGAATTAGTGAATAAGGATATTACAGATGAAAATTTCAAGAAGAAATTAACAGAAAAGTGACTACGGCAATTATACAAACAGATGAAGAAACAATTCCTAAAAAGACAAGAAGTAAACGAAGAAAGAGCATGCCATGGTGGAATGAGAGCTATAGTATAGTAATTAAAAAGAGAAATAAAGCTTTTAGGCAACTCAAAGCTCACCATACACTGGTAACATTGATTAACTATAAAAGGGCACAAGCAGTAGTTAGGAAAACAATTAGATCAGCCAAGCGTTTATATTGGAGACAATTCTGCAATAAAATTGGAAGAGAAACCCAACTATCAGACATATGGAGAACAATTAGGAAAATGAGCGGAATAAGAAACAGTGTAGAAATACTAGTGTTAAGTAGCAATAATATAAATGCGATCAGCAATGCAGAAAAGGCAGAACTTTTGGTAAAAACTTTTGTGAAGATCCACAGTACTGAAAACCTATCCTCAACAGCTAAGCAGTGTAGAGATCAGACACTTGCCCAAAACCCAGGTATAGTGGAAAGAAGAACTACATCAGGGGGAGAGTTGGACTTGCCATTTACTCTATTTGAATTAAAAATGGCCATATCAAATGCACGGCAAACGACACCAAGGAAAGACGGTATATGCTATAACATGTTAGGTCACATGAGAGACATCACACTTGATGTAGTATTAAGAATGTTCAATATGGTATGGAATACAGGAAAAATCCCACTAACATGGAAACAGGCAGTTATAGTGCCAATACTCACACCTGGCAAAGACCCGTCAGATCCAGCAAGCTATAGACCTATAGCATTACCGTTACAGCTAGGCAAAACTATGGAGAGGATGGTAACAGATAGATTAGATCACTATATAGAAAGTAAAGGTCTTCTTTAACCTTATCAGTCAGGATTTCGTAAAGGGAGGGGGACAATGGATTCTATATTATGCCTAGAGTCAGAAGTTAAGAAAGCTCAGACTAACAAAGAAAGTGTAATTGCTGTATTTTTTGATGTTGAAAAAGCATGTGATATGCTTTGGAAAGATGGACTTCTAATTAAACTCCACAAATTAGGAATAAATGGTAAGATGTATAATTGGATGTTAGACTTCCTGAACAGAAGAGCAATAGAAGTTAGATTAGGAGCAGAGCACTCAAATAGGTATGCAGTGGAAAATGGTACCCCACAAGGCAGGGTATGTAGCCCAATACTGTTTAATATTATGATTAATGACATATTTGATCAGGTCGGAGAAAATATAGGTAAGTCTCTTTATGCCGATGATGGGGCACTCTGGGTTCAGGGCTGAAATATAGAATATTTAAGAAAGAAAATGCAACATGCAATAGGGAAATTAGAACAGTGGGCAAATGAATGGGGATTTAAACTATCAGTTTCACAATCACAAGGTATATGTTTCTCTAAACGTCATAAAACAGTACCATTTAAATTATATGGGCTAGATCTTGAACAGGTCAAGGCTGTGAGATTTTTAGGAATGCTTTTTGATGAGAAGCTGACCTGGGGTCCGCATATTGATAAAATTAAGAACAAATGTAAAAAGATTAATAATGTTCTGAGATGTCTGTCAGGGCGAGACTGGGGAGCAAGTCTGGCATCGCTCATAAATATATATCAGGCTCTTATGAGGGCAGCCTTTGATTATGGCTGCCTAGCATATATGTCGGCATCACAATCAAATCTTAAAAAGCTTGATGTGGAACAGGCACAAGCACTTCGGATATGTACTAGAGCATTTAAATCATCATGAGTGACTGCATTACAGGCGGAGACAGGAGAGATGCCATTGTGTATCAGGAGGGTTAAGATCATGCTGGCTTATTGGGTAAATCTACAAGGGCATAGCAGGGTGCACCCCACGAAAGCCATCTTACAAGAATGCTCAGAGTTTTATAGGACTAACTTTAATAGCTTTGGATGGTTAGGAAATGCAAAGGCACAAAATGCAGGTCTCAGTCAGCTACAAGCCCCATTGTGGCGATACCAACTACACCACCCTGGAGATTCATAAAACCATCTGTAGATAAAATATTACAACAAATATTAAAAGAGAATTAGAAAATAGCACGACAAGGGATAATAATTCAAAACTATGTGGACCAGTATCAGGATAAATTACTCTTATATACAGATGGGTCAAAACAGCCTTCTTCGGTATGAAGTAGCAGTCAAAAAAAGGGCGACCGATTATTTATCAGTGTACACTGTAGAATTATTAGGAGTCCTATTGGCACTGCAGTGGTTGGTAAAAAATCATCAGAACCAAGATATCGCTATAGCTTCTGACAGTCTATCAGCACTATCAAGCATACAGTCTGGGAAAACATCATGCAGACAAGACATTGTCTACCAAATACTTTATCTGCTTCTCATACTTCATGCTAAGGGGCTGAATGTTTCCTGCTTCTGGGTTCCTGCACATGTAGGGGTAGAAGGAAATGAAACTGAGGATATACTGGCAAAAAGATTGATAAAACATGAAACAGTTGATATACAAGTACCATTAAGTAGAGCAGAGATCAAAACCATTATAAAGGGACACGTGCATAAAATATGGCAGGCATACTGGGACACAGCTGACACCAGACGACTCCTATATGCCATACAAAAACAAGTAGGCATGAGTGTGAGGCATGGCAGGAACCCAAAGGAAGAGATGATAATTACGCGTCTTAGAATAGGTCATGCTGGCTTAAATCTAGCATTAAACAGATAAGGAAAACACCCCACTGGACTCTGCACACCATGCAGTACACAAGAGACGGTAAAACACATTCTGTTAGACTGCAAAAGGTATGAGGAGGAAAGAACTGAGCTAAAGATGCAGATTGGAAAACAAAACATAGAGAACTTGCTGGGGAAAACATCTGGGTAAATGCACCTTCCCCTAATAAACTATCTAAAAAATACTGGGATAAGTGAGAGACTTTAGTAATCTAGTAGGAATAGCTAGTATATAGTTATTTATCTCTTTATTTTCTTTTATTTATGTAGTATTGTTTTGGTATTATTATTATTATTATTATTATTATTATTATTATTATTATTATTTTCCAATTCCATTTTATTTTTTTCTGCCAATCTACTGCCCACACTCCAGTCCAGTAGGTGGCGGTAATACACAACAAATTGTTTGCCGACCGCCGTTAAAAACAATCACATGAAGCACATCACATGATATAGCGAGCTTGTCACGTGAGGCACGCAGGAGTTTTCGGCGCTTCCTGTTTCTCCTGAAATAAAAATGGTATGTTTGTTTATTCCTTTGTTTTTGTGTGTCCTGTATCGAAAGTAGCTTTTTTGTTGTTGCTTTAAACACGTAATGGAAAACAGCCAAGATTTTAAATAATTGTAGCTAATTTTAGCTGTCCTTTGGAAGTGTAATGCTATCTAGACCAAATTGTGTATAATTGGAAGTTTTCGTTATGAGCGGTGTCCATGTGTTTATTTTCCTCTGTGGTAGACTACTGCACTGACTCAGGGTTTGGAGAGAATTCCGGGCCAGCTTGGATATCTGGTGATCAGCGAGGACGGCGTGCTTGCCGTGAGTTGTGTTGTGTTGTGTTGTGTTGTGTTGTGTTGTGTTGTGTTGTTTTGTTTTGTTTTTTGTTTTGTTTTGTTTTGTCATTTCTAAACTATGCCGACTAGGCATGTGCTGATAATTAGATAAAACACACAGGTTTAACAAGTGAATATGTCTGTATGCTGATTGATCAATACGTGTGTATATACACAGTATAACTCCTCTAAAGGTAAGAGCTGCTGCGTTGTTTACTGCGGACACTGTGAGCGGCCATGTAGGTTTGACGTCACTTCCTGAGCTCCCTGAAGATTTATCGGTGTTTGGAAACTGATTTACGACCTTTAGTTGAATGCATCTTTAAACCTGTGTATTATTCTAGGAAAGACTTAGGAAGACTTTGCATGACATGTTTTATCTCGATGCTAAGTTTGACACATTTTGGTTAATTTGTGCTCTGGTCAAAAGAAACACATATTGCCCACAATTTGAACCAGCAGTTTAAGTAAAAAGTGTTTTTTTTTTTTTTTTTTTTTTTTTTTTTTTTTTTTTTTTTTTTTTTTTTAAAAGAGTAATTTTCATTGTTCCCAGGAGCAGAAATACATTCTTTTTAGATCCATGTCTCCATGTCTAAAATATTTCTGTTAACACGGTCAAACTACATGTTTGCAGTCAAGATTTGTGCACTTCTTATTTTTAAACATCAAATTCAATGCACAGTCTGTACAGTTCCTTTTGTCTCACTTTTGCCCCCTTTCTGATTCCTCCTGTTTTTATGTAATTGTTCTTCTTCCAGATCTTATTTTAAAACAAAATTCAAAACATATTTTGAATCCAAAACCAACTGGCCATGTGTGGGTGGGAAAAGGTAGTTGCTCATTCAACTAATTACCTAAATTTAATTGATAATTCGGTTCATTTAGACTAGACAACCAGGCTTGACTACTGTCAATCCTGCTGGATCTATACATAGCTTAAATAAAATCTTTCCAGCAATGTGAAGTAGGTTAAAAGGTCTCAACAAGTGACACACTGTGCCACGATCAAAATAAATTTTGGAAGAAGGCAGAAAGAAATTTATTGAAATATATCAGTCTGGAAAATGTTACAAAGCCATTTGTAAGGCTCTGGGGTGCCAGTGAACCACAGTAAGAGCCATTGTCTCCAAATTGAAAAACCTGGTTCAGTGGTGAAGCTGTCCTGAAGTGACTGGCCTAATAAAATTCCTCTAAGAGCGCATAGATGACTCATCTAGGTTGTCACAAAAGAACCCAGGTGAACATCTAAGGATTTGCCCACTGCTAACCAGGAGGACCATAAACATTCACCTCATGTTTGCAAAACAAACAAACACTCTGCTGATTCCCAAGCCTTTGGTAAAATGTGCCACAATGTGCCTCCCAGGGAAGGGAGACTGTCCAGTCATCAGTCTGTGATCAGAAGCTGATGGATTATGTAGCTTTTTCCACAATAACCTATTAATATTTGTGTTGAATAAATGATTGAAAATGCAAATTATCCTTGTTTTGTTCATCTATATCAACTTTAATCATAGGCACTGTTTCAAAGATGATCAAAAGTTTGCTTGTCCAAATATATCAAAGCCAACAATTTCCATGGGGCATACTTATTTTTTCACGAGTGTATTTGCACTTAAAATTTGTTCTAGTGTTGACACCGTATTAATTCTGATTTGATAGTGTGATTGTGATTAACTTGTGTAATGTCAGATTTTTCAACAGGTATGTGTACACAAATTTGACTCCTTGAACAGCCAGACAGGATGTACATCAGGAAATGTGTTTGTGTAAAAATAAATAAATAAATAAATGAATGAATGAATGACCCAGAATACATTTGAATTTTTGCTAAAAGTTGTGACCAGTGGGAAACTGTGGTCAAAAAACCCATCAGTTGATAAATTAGACCCAGTGGTTTAAAATGCTTAAAACCACAAACTAACATATATTTACTATATTGTGTAAACAAACAATAGTGTAAAGCGAGAATTAAGATGAATTCTTAAACTGTTTCATGCTGTTTTCTTTCTGTTAGTCTTCAGGAGAGCTAGAGAATGATGAACGTGCAGCAGGTGTGATCATGCAGATGGTCCGCACAGCATGTCGATTCAGGCTTCATGGTGCAGCTGAGCCTCCTCTTAAACGCATGTCAGGTGAGATATACAGGTTGATGTACTCTATGCAGCAGAGAGATGTTGCCAAAAATGTGCACAAATACAAATGAGTAATTCTAATCTAATTCTCCTCTAATTTTGTCCACAGTGATATTTGAGGACTATGTTTATGCTGTGACTATCTCTGGACAAAAAGTGTTTGTAGTGAAACGTCAGAACAACCAACGGGAACCTGTGACTGCCTAGTGTTGAAAAGGAAATACAAATTAAAGGACAAGTAATTTCTACAAAATAAATCCTTGGAATAAAATGCACCACATTAGGCTCATGCCAATTTGAGGATGGAAAAAAAACTGATGAACATTTTTTCTGTAGTCTGATGCAAGAAATCATGCTTAAAATGCTTAAAACACACCTGCGGTATGTCATAACTCCTCTGAAAATATCTAATTTTGTTCCTCAATATGTATTTTTTGGGGGCTGGAGGGAGGGGTGGTATCAGACTTAATGACTGTACTAATACTGTCTTGTATGTGGATGATGTTTAAACTGGGCAATGCATTGTAATGTGGTTTGTTTTTATTTATTTTTTTGTGTGTGCATGTGCATGCATCTGTTCCACTAGCAACAAAACGTCAGTATTTATCCAAAAAATAATTGCCTTTTCATAAATTTGTTGTTAATTTTCTTCTATTTCTTCATTCATGTTGTACCTTTACTTGATAGGCTCTCAACCTTGGGGCTGCAACTTCACATGGGAATGTCTGAGATGCGAATGGGGTCAATATTTACCAACCACAATTTAACCTTTGTACTGGTATTTATTTGACATTTAATAATTTTTGCATCTGTCAGATTATTATTGTTATTATTAAAGTTTCATTAGCCTGCATACAGTATTTGCCTGCATTCAGTTTGGAGCAACTCTGAAGTCCAGACCTCAGTGGTACTGCATTCACCATATTGTCATTTTAATCAATGTGCATGTGAACAGATGTCTCAACCATGCTCTTAGGTTATTTGGAACCAAACCATAACTGTGTACACAGTGAGCATAATCAATTACTTGATACTATTTTATGTATGAGTCAAAGATTATTAACACAAGAATCAGTGTCCAGCTTGCATGCAAGCTCAATATGAACAGCAGTTGTTAAACTAGTGGGGGGGGGGGCCCACTATCGTTTAACCAACCTCTGCCCTAGTTTGACCTCCAAGGGCCCAAAACAATTAACCCCCATGTTGGAGAAGGATGCATGTAGGCTTCTGGAAAGAGACATTTTTTGCTCTTCTGGTTTGGTTTATTGTGCTTTCTGCACAGTGTACATTTTGAGATGACTCACTGGATAGATGAATTAGCATGAAGATTTTTGACATAATTTTAACATGTAATTATGCCACACTTGGGCCTTGTATGCATGTCTACTCTGGATGAAATCCTCCAGTGTTTACTCCTCCTGATGCCTGGTCAGCTGTATTTAATGCAGGTCTGATGTACCACCATATGATTCTCATTATTATTATTGTACCTTTATTGGCAAAAGGTCTTACAGCATGTACTTTCATTTAAGACATGCAGTTCCTTAGCAGTGTAGTACTATCAGTCCAAACACTAGATTCTTTAAAGTGGGACCTCATTTCTGAAGTCTTGTGTAGACTGACTGATGATAAACAGCAGTATCATAGCTTCACATGTGGCAGCAAAGTAATTACTGGATTTCTACTGACTGTGTAGCGGTCTGTGACACCACAATTATAGGAGTCCATAGAGATGATGTGCTCAAAATAGTGGAACAAGTGATTGAGTTGCTCCTGTGGCACATCTGTAGTTAGTCAAGCTGTTGCTTTATCTCAGACTCAAAGCCTGGTTAAGGTTCCTCTAGAGTGGTGGTGAGCGTATTAGCACTAGGGGTGGATCCGTGTCCTCTGAGACAATATCATGCATTATAATTTCTTTTCGGGTGGGTAAAGAACACACCCTCTTGATCTGCCAGCACAATGTGAGTGCGAGCTTGTTGGTGCTATCATCAATGCTCAACCTATCCATACCTTCTGCAGCCCCTGAGTTGAGGAGATAGTGGAGATTTACACACCAGGATTAACAATGTGACTTTGTTGGAGGTCATAGCCAGTAGCCTTTCCCTTGTTTGATATCTATAGCTCGCTTCCTGAAACAAGATGATCAAACACCTCATGAGCTGGTAAAAAGGAGAGAATATTGCATGAAGAAACCATTAGATGTCCCTGAAAATCTTATTTATCAGTTTGTGCTACTCTGGACTTTAGTGCACGTGCCTTCCTGGTTAGCAGTTAATCATAGTGGCTATTCACAGGCAAAGTTTATTAAAACACAATCTAAAATCCAAATTGATAAGCATGGTAATGGCAATAATCATGAAACAAGAAAATCAAAAACAGAATGTTACCAGAATGGTCAAAAAACAGGTAAGGCAAACATGAAAATCACAGCTCCGAAATTATACACCACGGGAGACTGGTTTGAATGAAGGTTTGAAAACCTTGTGCTGAAATAGTGTTAAACCAGGATGTAAGTAGTGTAGACATGGATTTCTGCTGGCAGGGAGGACTGTTGTGGCATGAATTATCTGGCAGCTGATTTATTATTAAAATACACACTGCTTTTTGAATACATTGCTGTTGATACTAATACTGTATAAGGTCGGTACTATATTAAAACATTTGACCAAAGACAAATTGGTGAACAGCTTACATGAGCTCAAGCTTGACTATGTCAAAGGCTTTATAACAATTTATAAATTAAAGTGCCTACTCATTATCTAATTCAAGTTAGTCTAAAAGATCTAGAATAAAATTGAACATTGTTTTGTACTTTCATAAATCGTGACTGAGACATAGAGGTATATAACCATCTGCATTTAACCATGGCTTTAACTGGTTATGTATAATGTGGTGATTAGTTTATAGTCGATATGTAGTAAAGCAATTGTAAACCGTTTGTCTAAACATAAAATATTACTGATGTAATGATACACAAAATTCAAATTCTGTGTGATTTTAATACAGTGACGCCTCATTGCTCAGTTGTGCTTCATTTATTCATAAAGCTATATAACACCATATGTTCGATGGATTCCTACAAATGGGGTTACGTTCAAATACATATTTCTCACGAACTTATACACCTTAGCAACCACTTAGCAACATCATAGCAACCAACCACGTGTGATACCAGAGCAAACGGCTGTCAATGCCCTAGCAACCTTTTAGTTATTATTATTATTATTATTATTATTATTATTATTATTATTATTATTATTGATTAGGCTTGTCGTAATTATTTTCTAGTAATAATATTTGCATTGTCCGTTGTATTTTTCCTTTGACTCCTCACTGTTCTTGCATTGGACAGTTTCACTTTTGGCTTAATTTATTGAACAATTTAATAAACAAGACGACTTAAACTTGATGTTTTTTCTTTTTAATAGCAGGGCTAATTCTATGCTCAGTTAGCTAATTTAATGCGGTCGTGCGTTTTGTTATCTTCACACTTTTCCAAAAATCTATGCTGACGTGTCGCCCTGTTCAGTGACCCGGATGTTGTTCGACTTGACTACGTAGGGGTGAAGTCTCCCTATGAGCGCGCGCCTGGGAATTTGACCCCGGAAGTGTAATTCTTCGACGTGTACATCCCATGCATGTTTCCGTGCTCTTCCGGGGAAGCAAGTCTTGATCCACTGTGCTCAGCATTGCCTCGTTGGCTTAAACAAGAAATCTAGAACAGTCCTATAAGACTATTGGTTCTAAAGCCGTTTTTTAATTTATTCCTGTACGGGTTTGTTTCCAGAGAACGCGGTCATGGCCACTTCAGTATCTGCACAGGTCCAGAGCAGCACGTCTCAGACTCCGGCGCTGCAGAGAGGGATTGTGAAAATGGTATGAACATATGGATCATGTGAAGTTATTCCGCTCTGCAGTCGCCTAATCATTTCCTGCTATTACTGTGTGTGTGTGTGTGTGTGTGTGTGTGTGTGTGTGTGTGTGTGTGTGTGTTAATGTTAATGTTAATGGAGGAAAGTTTTAGCCAGACACTGCAGCTGTTAAGTCTTTTTATCTAGTGTACAGTCACACTATTAGCCACATGGTTATTTATGGAGTATAGCTAGCTCGATCAGTAGTTTTAAAATGACCTATTTAAAGTGACTTAAAATGTCCTTGTTGGTTTTTATATCAGTCGAGATAAGCAAACTAAGGTTAACGGTTTTCTCATGTCACGTGGGTTACTGTCCTGCTGGTGTTTAACTTAACTACAGAAGAGTCGAGAGGATGTCTTACATGGATCATGAGTTGTGCATCTGCACCACTTTCATGTCGGTGTGTACAGTAGAAGTGTAATAAAACTCAGGCACTGACCAAGCATTCAGTTTGGGTTTCAACGTTTAGGCAGCCCAGAGAGTTAAATTATTGTCTCATCAAAACAGAATCTTTTTCCTCATTAAGTGCCTTTCATATTCCTTTTATTCAGGAGCGCCTTCCCTCTAGCCTGTCTACGATAAAGATCTGATTTATGAAGTATATCCGAGATGGTTGTCCTTCTGGCAGGTTCTTGGAGCTTTGTGTGGGTCGTTGGTCAAGCACAGCGTGGTCAAGAACACTCCCTGACTAAGGCCCTTCCAGCCTGGCTACTGAGTTCAGCTGGATGACCGGGTCTGAGAAGGAGTACTGGTGCTTCTTCCATTTTCACAATGATGGAGCCCAGAAGTTTTATACCTTTTACTCAGATCTATGTCCAGACACAATTCGATCACTGAGATCCGTAGAGAGCTCCTTGATCTTCATGGATATGTTTTTTGATCTGACATGCACTGTGAACTTTGAGACTTGTGCACACATGTGTGTCTTTTATAAATCATGTCCAGTCAATCGAATTGGCCACAGTCAAATTCAGGTTACATCTCTTGAGATGTAGTCCAAGCAAATACTTAACAAAATGAGAGAGTTTAGTTTTTGATGTTAATAGTTTAACAAAAAAATCTTTAATATTAATATTTTTGCAAAAAAAAAAAGTATAAAAATACGTCTTTTGCTTTGTCCTCACAGATTATTGTATGTAGATTAATGACAAAAAAAATATATGTAAGAAGTAGTATTTTTAATAAAAACTATAACAATAAAATGTGCAAACACTGAAGGCTTCTGAATGCTTTCTGAAGCTACTGCAGGTCAGGAGCGTCAGACCTGGTTTTAATAACAGGCCACGGTACTCTTAATCCAACGTCAAGTGGGCAAAGGACTTGTCAAGTGGGCAAAGGACAGTCATTTGAGACAATTTTGCCATGAAAGTCAGTCAGATTTGTTATCTCCAATGTTAGATTCCTGAAGTTTCTCAACTTATGGGATGGCAGATTTCATTAAAAAAAAAAAATACCATAAGTGCACAGGAAGCTGTACCTCATTTATTACTGATGTGTACATGCAGGTATGTGCATAAACGAAAAAAGTTTCAACACAGAATGTAGGAATTTGAATGTGATATGATTTGTGTAATTTGTTGAGACCATGTGTATACAAAGTGTCCTGGTGGAAAATAAAGACACAAGTGAAATGTGTTGGCTCAGGACTGCTTGTTTGTTTAAAATAAGCTATCAGGACTGCTAAAGATTTGAATTGTCTGATTTTTTCAGTTGATTTGAACCTTGCTTCATTGGAGGATGTCATACATTTGGCATCAGTTGTGAGTTATATGTGGAGTCATTACGCCTTCATTGGTTCTAGCTTAAAAAACCAACTACCAACTTGACACGGCAAATCTACTGAAATAAGTAGCTGAGTCTCGGATATATCTCTAGTCTAAATTTCCAGAAGAGTTCCAAGAGTCCGCTAAATCAATGAGAAGTTTGTTTTATTAAGTCTAGTGCTTCTTGCTCTCAGGATGTAGCTTAATATCTGCTGCTGTTGCAGGAGTCAAATAATTTACACTGGCTTCGGATTTGTGACGTCTTTGTAACCACTCTTGACATTGCTCTGCATGATGATGATGTTACTTTAATGAGAGGTCATGGTCTGTTTAGGTCCTGTCTGGATGCGCCATCATTGTAAGAGGCCAACCACGGGGCGGCCCTCCTCCCGAGCGGCAGATCAACCTGAGCAATGTGCGTGCCGGTGCCCTTGCCCGTCGTGCCACCCAGAGCCAGCCTGAAACTAAGGACACCCCAGATGAGGTGTGCATCAAATTCTCATGCTCTAGCCTTAATAAAGCTCAAAAATTTTATTAATCTAGGTTTGTGTTTTTGGGTAAACTGAGAAATAACTTTTGAAACCACTGAGTCAGAAGTTAATGAATTCATGGATTGTTCTCTCTCTTGTGCTGGGTAGACATTAGTGCTTGATTACTGGGTGTCCTGTGTTTGTGTGTATTCTGTAGCCCTGGGCTTTCCAGGCTCGCGAGTTCCTTCGCAAAAAGATGATTGGCAAAGAGGTGTGCTTCACTGTGGAGTTCAAAACCCAACAGGGCAGGGAGTACGGAGTGTTGTACCTGGGAAAGGGTAAGACGCATTGCTGTGTCTCATTACTTTTATATTATTTCAAATGAGTAGGTTTAAACCGTTTCAGTATTGATCTCTGGCTCTGTACCTGTACACCGTTTATTGTGTACATCTGTGTTATAACTACACTCGGTCGTCCTTTTGCCCAGGTATTACCCACACAGGGCCATATTAGCAGTGGGCCTGCAACTAATGGTTATCCTGATAATTGATTAATTTGGGGGGGGATGGATTCATCAATCTGGATTTATCAATCTGGATTTATCAATCTGGATTTCTTTGCAGCATCAGCTAACACTACCAGAGAATTCTTCACAAGGTTTAATTAAATAACAGGTCACTGACATTTTATGAGATAATCTGTTACTGCATGAGAATCTTATCAAGTGTTTATGTAAACCAAATGAGACCCTTGAATTAATGCAAGGTGACCATGGTCTGTACATTGTTTTTGCAGCTGTATGTCTGCATTTCATGCCCCAATTTGTTCATTTGGACCAGACAAATTCACAATAAAGGCTTTCTTAGCAGAGGGTGAATGATTGATTATTATTTTTTATTTTTCGGAGGTGTGTGAAATCGACTCTGATCTGCAGTCACTTTGCTATTTGTCATTTTGTCGCTTTGTCATTAGTAAAGCTGGAAAACCATGATTTTAACAGGAATTTTTAAATGTACTGATAATGTAAATTATGGCTGTAACTAACAATTATTTTCATAATTGATTAGTTGGGTGATTATTTTTAGATTAATCGGATGGGGTGGGGCAAACTTTCAGTAGCATTTTTTTTTTATTTAAAATGAAATCCAAAAACTGAGAGTTTCAAATATAAACTTCAGACTAAAATTTTATACAACTGTTTGTCCAATTATATAAGACTTAAAAAGAACCCAATACACACAGACACACATCAGAATATATATTATTAATAGTAAGTCCTAAATTAATAATAAAAACTCCATTTTACTGCACGTTATGTTTTCTGTTACTCACTGCCTTTAATCATATTGTTTTACTTTTGATCATAGTGTTTTAATTAGACATTACAGATCTTACTTGCACTCCATGTGATACTGTGTATCACCATGTATATACCGCGAGTGAGGAGCAACGAGGCCTCGTTACTAACAGATCACTTCCGTTATAATAAACGACAAAGGTTACACTACAAACACGCACATACATCATATAATGACAATAAACAAGCACTAAACTAAACCTTTTAAACAGCTCGGACCAGTTTCCCCTGCCCCTTGCACACAGTGGAGCATTTTGGATATCAACATACGTTTGTGCTTGTGCACCACTGTCGTGCTTCAGTGCTACACAAATTCTGCTTTGTAAAGTTTTATCGTCTCCGTGGTGTTTAATATAAAATGGCCCTGCCTTAGAGGACTTGGAGGTTGCACACTTTCTTCCTCAGTCACTTAACTATTTTGCCTCCGTCTGATGGTAACTGAGATCATGTTGGGAATAAAAGGTAACGCTGACAAACAGTAAACTGAAGAAAGTCATTGTTGGTGACTCCGGGTGTCTGCTAAAGCTAGCGGCATCACGTTACGTTCGTATGACGTCATGTGCCACTGACTAGGAAGTGGCTTATACTTTCGGTTAGTAAAAAAACTTGTGTTCCATTTGAGATGATTTTACCTTTCTAAAAGAAGTTTGATATTACCTTTCTAAAATTCATACATTGGACCAGTGGTTCTCAAACTTTTGTGAACTCTGGACCCCTAGCATATTTCGAACAATCCACAAGGACCCTCTCACTCCTCAACAATTATAGGCTATATATTTAAGTCATTTCAATATATGTTACTTTATTTCATTAATATTTAACATTAATAATATTAACATTGGTCATTTAAAATTTAATCAAATTTAATTAAAATTTTTGACATCTTATTGTTGGTGTGACATTTAGTTTGACTCTCTGAATTATCTTTTGTTTATTTTATCTATCTATTTCATTTGTAAATAAATTTTAAATATATCCATCAGTGAACGATCGTCATCTTGGCTAACGTGATATTTGTGAATGCATGTGAATAACCAAATTTGTTCATTTTAAAACATCGTAATTGTATATATTTTTGATACATTTAACAAAATAAATATTACTGTTAATATATTATTTAAACATTTTTAACTTTCCCATAAGGAGAGACATGGAGGGAGAGACAGAGGTAGAGGTTAGGACCAAGGTAGGGATGTAGGTAGAGGTAAGGAGAGGGATGGGGGGACGGAGGTAGAGGTAAGGAGAGGGGTGGGGGGAAGGAGGGAGGGGTGGGGGGGCGTAGGTAGAGGTAAGGAGAGGGGTAGAGGTAAGGGGAGGGGTAGAGGTAAGGAGAGACATGGAGGGAGAGATGGAGGTAGAGGTAAGGAGAGAGGGTGTGAGGTAGGGATGGAGGTAGAGGTAAGGAGAGGGATAGAGGTAAGGAGGTAGCGGTAAGGAGAGACATGGAGGGAGAGATGGAGGTAGAGGTAAGGAGAGAGGTAGCGGTAAGGAGAGACATGGAGGGAGAGACAGAGGTAGAGGTTAGGAGTGAGGTAGGGATGTAGGTAGAGGTAAGGAGAGGGATGGAGGGACGGAGGTAGAGGTAAGGAGAGGGGTGGGGGGGAAGGAGGGAGGGGTGGGGGGGCGTAGGTAGAGGTAAGGAGAGGGGTAGAGGTAAGGAGAGACATGGAGGGAGAGATGGAGGTAGAGGTAAGGAGAGAGGGTGTGAGGTAGGGATGGAGGTAGAGGTAAGGAGAGGGATAGAGGTAAGGAGGTAGCGGTAAGGAGAGACATGGAGGGAGAGATGGAGGTAGAGGTAAGGAGAGAGGGAGTGAGGTAGGGATGGAGGTAGAGGTAAGGAGAGAGGGAGTGAGGTAGGGATGGAGGTAGAGGTAAGGAGAGGGGTGGGGGACGGAGGAAGGGGGGAGAGGCGGAGGTAGAGGTTAGCAGAGAGGTAGCGGTAAGGAGAGAGATGGAGGTAGAGGTAAGGAGAGAGGGAGTGAGGTAGGGATGGAGGTAGAGGTAAGGAGAGAGGGAGTGAGGTAGGGATGGAGGTAGAGGTAAGGAGAGAGGGAGTGAGGTAGGGATGGAGGTAGAGGTAAGGAGAGAGGGAGTGAGGTAGGGATGGAGGTAGAGGTAAGGAGAGGGGTGGGGGACGGAGGAAGGGGAGGGAGAGACGGAGGTAGAGGTAAGGAGAGAGGGAGTGAGGTAGGGATGGCGGTAGAGATAAAGAGAGAAGTGGAGGGAGGGGTAGGGGGGACGGAGGTAGAGGTAAGGAGAGGGGTAGTGGTAAGGAGAGAGGTAGCAGTAAGGAGAGACATGGAGGGAGAGATGGAGGTAGAGGTAAGGAGAGGGGTAGAGGTAAGGAGAGAGGTAGCGGTAAGGAGAGACATGGAGGGAGAGATGGAGGTAGAGGTAAGGAGAGAGGTAGCGGTAAGGAGAAACATGGAGGGAGAGACGGAGGTGGCGGGACGGTAGGAGGGGTGGGGGGGGCGGAGGTAGAGGTAAGGAGAGGGGTGGGGGACGGAGGTAGAGGTAAGGAGAGGGGTGGGGGACGGAGGTAGAGGTAAGGAGAGGGGTGGGGGACGGAGGTAGAGGTAAGGAGAGGGGTGGGGGACGGAGGTAGAGGTAAGGAGAGGGGTGGGGGACGGAGGTAGAGGTAAGGAGAGGGGTGGGGGACGGAGGTAGAGGTAAGGAGAGATGTGGGGGACGGAGGTAGAGGTAAGGAGAGGGGTGGGGGACGGAGGTAGAGGTAAGGAGAGGGGTGGGGGACGGAGGTAGAGGTAAGGAGAGGGGTGGGGGACGGAGGTAGAGGTAAGGAGAGGGGTGGGGGACGGAGGTAGAGGTAAGGAGAGACGGGAGGGACGGAGGTAGAGGTAAGGAGTGAGGTAGAGGTAGGGATGGAGGTAGAGGTAAGGAGTGAGGTAGAGGTAGGGACGGAGGTAGAGGTAAGGAGAAGGGTAGAGGGAGGGACGGAGGTAGAGGTAAAGAGAGAAGTAGAGGGAGGGGTAGGGGGGACGGAGGTAGAGGTAAGGAGACAGGTAGCAGTAAGGAGAAACATGGAGGGAGAGACGGAGGTGGCGGGACAGTAGGAGGGGTGGGGGGGCGGAGGTAGAGGTAAGGAGAGGGGTAGAGGTAAGGAGAGAGGTAGCGGTAAGGAGAGACATGGAGGGAGAGACGGAGGTGGCGGGACGGTAGGAGGGGTGGGGGGGGGCGGAGGTAGAGGTAAAGAGAGGGATGGGGGGACGGAGGTAGAGGTAAGGAGAGGGGTGGGGGACGGAGGTAGAGGTAAGGAGAAAGGAGGGGTGGGGGACGGAGGTAGAGGTATGGGGAGGGGTGGGGGACGGAGGTAGAGGTAAGGAGAGACGGGAGGGATGGAGGTGGAGGTAGAGGTAAGGAGAGACGGGAGGGACGGAGGTAGAGGTAAAGAGAGAAGTAGAGGGAGGGACGGAGGTAGCGGTAAAGAGAGAAGTAGAGGGAGGGACGGAGGTAGAGGTAAAGAGAGAAGTAGAGGGAGGGACGGAGGTAGAGGTAAAGAGAGAAGTAGAGGGAGGGACGGAGGTAGAGGTCAGGAGAGAGGTAGAGGGAGAGACGGAGGTAGAGGTCAGGAGAGGGATGGGGCGACGGAGGTAGAGGTAAGGAGAGGGGTGGGGACGGAGGTAGAGGTAAGGAGAGGTGTGGAGGACGGAGGTAGAGGTAAGGAGAGACGTGGAGGGAGGGATGGAGGTAGAGGAGATAAGGGGAAGGGTAGAGGGAGGGACGGAGGTAGAGGTAAAGAGAGAAGTAGAGGGAGGGACAGAGGTAGCGGTCAGGAGAGAGGTAGCGGTCAGGAGAGAGGTAGAGGGAGGGACGTAGGTAGAGGTAAGGAGAGGGGTGGGGGACGGAGGTAGAGGTAAGGAGAGACGCGGAGGGAGGGATGAAGGTAAAGGTAAGGAGAGAGGGACGGAGGTAGAGGTAAGGAGTGAGGTAGAGGTAAGGAGAAGGGTAGAGGGAGGGACAGAGGTAGAGGTCAGGAGAGAGGTAGAGGGAGGGACAGAGGTAGAGGTAAACAGAGAGGTAGAGGTAGCGACGGAGGTAGAGGTCAGGAGAGAGGTAGAGGGAGGGACGGAGGTAGAGGAGATAAGGAGAAGGGTAGAGGGAGGGACGGAGGTAGAGGTAAAGAGAGAAGTAGAGGGAGGGACAGAGGTAGCGGTCAGGAGAGAGGTAGAGGGAGGGATGGAGGTAAAGGTAAGGAGAGAGGGACGGAGGTAGAGGTAAGGAGTGAGGTAGAGGTAGGGATGGAGGTAGAGGTAAGGAGAAGGGTAGAGGGAGGGACGGAGGTAGAGGTCAGGAGAGAGGTAGAGGGAGGGACAGAGGTAGAGGTAAACAGAAAGGTAGAGGTAGGGACGGAGGTAGAGGTCAGGAGAGAGGTAGAGGGAGGGACAGTGGTAGAGGTCAGGAGTGAGGTAGAGGTAAGGAGAAGGGTAATTCAAGGTATGTGTAGCTTTGGAAGTGTACAGTGTGTAGGTAAAGAGTACTTGTTCCAGGATTGTTTTTGGTAGCCCAGCCACATGACCTGTGTTACCCTACCTGGTATGTGATCCCTGTTCCTCATGTAGCACAACTCCATTTTTCATTGTTCAAATTGTGCTGTTTATGATTTGACCCTTCAGACACGTCAGGAGAGAACATTGCCGAATCGCTGGTTGCCGAGGGCCTTGCCACAGTCCGCAGAGAGGGTATCAGAGGCACAAAGTAAGACGTGTTTGTGTTTTGTGCATGTTCACTTACATATGCATGGGTCCATACAACCATGCATCAAGGAAGAAGTCAGTCTCACATATTTGATTCTTCATAAGCAAATATTTGTATTTGGAAGACTGCTCCTATTGCTGTGGCTCTTCTTCCCCTGGTGATGTGAACACAAGCCTGTATTCAGTTATTGCTTTCCTGTCACTTAATGGCCCCTTCACACTTGATATATACGGGTCTGTGCTAAATGGCACACAGAGTCCTTTGGTCGTGTGACTGCACTGAGGGCCTGTGTATGTGTGAGTGATCAAGTGTGTGCAGGGTGTATTTCTGGTAATGTACTTAAAGAACAAAAAACAACTGAACATTTGGTTGTCGTTATATGTTGACGACATTAAACTTTTTAAAAAAATGTATTTAAGGCTGTTAGACCTAAGAGTAAGTACATGCTGGTTCTGCAATAGTAGTTGTTTTGGTCTAGTCCTGTACATGATCAATCCTGCTTTGCTTATTGATCATCTGTCATATTCCCCATGCAGCACAGAGAGTGATGTCATAAAGCATAAAGAGAAATTTTTAAGAAGCTTTAATTGTCCAAAGCCCTGAAAGTGTAAACCCTGCAGTGGTGGTGGTATTGGAACACAAAAAGCATTCTAACTTAAAGTTTGATGTGAAATGAGTGGATTTTTTTTCTTCCAATTTTCTATAGTGCAAATTTTATCATGGTAAGCTTATAGTGTATGCTTTAAGTGTACTTAGATGAACTTTGTTACTTATGGCTTTGTTAAAACAAAGTGTGTGTGTGTGTGTGTGTGTGTGTGTGTGTGTGTTAGCCCTGAGCAGGCCAGACTGTGTGATTTGGAGGACCAGGCGAAGGCTTCTAAGAAAGGCCTGTGGTCTGAGGGTGGAGGTGCGCACACGATTCGAGACCTCAAATACAGCATTGAGAACCCCCGCAATTTTGTGGATTCCTTGCACCAGAAACCAGTTAATGGTGAGCCATGGGTTCCTTTTTTTTAAATGTAGGTTTTTTTTTTCCAGACTTGGTATGAACATCTCCCTATGAACATGAGCTGATCACCACTGGACACTCAGGACGGTTCCTGTTCACAGCTGCTATTTTCATGTGTCTTCATTGTGAGGCACGAAGCAGAAGCAACCTGTGATTGCACTTCAAAACCAGCCAAAAAAAACCATTAGCCTGTACCAAATTTTTTTTAAAAAGTGCAGCACATATTAAGCTGCCAGGCAGCATTTTTTAAATGAAACCACTGCTTGGCCAAAATAAATATCCTGTCATGCTGAATTCATTCACTAGTGTAGCGTGGTGTTTGTAGAGCTCCTACATGAAATGGGTAACGTTTGATGATATAATATAACCAATATAAAACAGTGGATGTCGTGGCAGTGTCATACCATGTACAGTGAGGGAAAAAAGTATTTGATCCCCTGCTGATTTTGTACGTTTGCCCACTGACAAAGAAATGATCATTCTATAATTTTAATGGTAGATTTATTTGAACAGTGAGAGACAGAATAACAACAAAAAAATCCAGAAAAATGCATGTCAAAAATGTTATAAATTGATTTGCATTTTAATGAGGGAAAAAAGTATTTGACCCCCTCTGCAAAACATGACTTAGTACTTGGTTTAAAAACCCTTGTTGGCAATCACAGAGGTCAGACGTTTCTTGTAGTTGGCCACCAGGTTTGCACACATCTCAGGAGGGATTTTGTCCCGCTCCTCTTTGCAGATTTCGAGGTTTCGAGGCTGACGTTTGGCAACTCGAACCTTCAGCTCTCTCCACAGATTTTCTATGGGATTTAGGTCTGGAGACTGCCTAGGTCACTCCAGGACCTTAATGTGCTTCTTCTTGAGCCACTCCTTTGTTGCCTTGGCCGTGTGTTTTGGGTCATTGTCATGCTGGAATACCCATCCACGACCCATTTTCAATGCCCTGGCTGAGGGAAGGAGGTTTTCACCCAAGATTTGACGGTACATGGCCCCGTCCATCGTCCCTTTGATGCGGTGAAGTTGTCCTGTCCCCTTAGCAGAAAAAACCCCCAAAGCATAACGTTTCCACCTCCATGTTTGATGGTGGGGATGGTGTTCCAGGGGTCATAGGCAGCATTCCTCCTCCTCCAAACACGGCGAGTTGAGTTGATGCCAAAGAGCTCCATTTTGGTCTCATCTGACCTCAACACTTTCACCCAGTTGTCCTCTGAATCATTCAGATGTTCATTGGCAAACTTCAGACAGGCATGTATATGTGCTTTCTTGAGCAGCGGACCTTGTGCGCGCTGCAGGATTTCAGTCCTTCACGGCGTAGTGTGTTACCAGTTGTTTTCTTGGTGACTATGGTCCCAGCTGCCTTGAGATCATTGACAAGATCCTCCCGTGTAGTTCTGGGCTGATTCCTCACTGTTCTCATGATCAATGCAACTCCACGAGGTGAGATCTCGCATGGAGCCCCAGGCCGAGGGAGATTGACAGTTCTTTTGTGCTTCTTCCATTTGCGAATAATCGCACCAAATGTTGTCCCCTTCTCACCAAGCTGCTTGGCAATGGTCTTGTAGCCCATTCTAGACTTGTGTAGGTCTACAATCTTGTCCCTGACATCCTTAGAGAGCTCTTTGGTCTTGGCCATGGTGGAGAGTTTGGAATCTGATTGATTGATTGCTTCTGTGGACAGGTGTCTTTTATACAGGTAACAAACTGATATTAGGAGCACGTCCCTTTAAGAGTGTGCTCCTAATCTCAGCTCGTTACCTGTATAAAAGACACCTGGGAGCCAGAAATCTTTCTGATTGAGAGGGGGTCAAATACTTATTTCCCTCATAAAAATGCAAATTAATTTATAACATTTTTGACGTGTTTTTCTGGATTTTTTTGTTGTTATTCTGTCTCTCACTGTTCAAATACAACTACCATTAAAATTATAGACTGATCATTTCTTTGCCAGTGGGCAAACGTACAAAATCAGCAGGGGATCAAATACTTTTTTTCCCTCACTGTAGGTATAATGATATGTTTATATTGCACAACCCTAGCATTTGCATTTGAGGTTTTTGACCCCCTTGCTGTGGCGATGCAAAAGACACCTGAAAACTACACTTTTCGGGATTCAGAACAAATGTGAATAAATAAATACGTTAAAAGGGGGAAGAAGCCATTTTACAGAACATGTCTATGGTTACTTTTAAATAAACCAAGACCATATCTTTCACCACACTGTTATCATATTATTGTAGACTGCTTATCGTATGTGACATGGGCCCCACTGCAAACCAGACCACACTTATTTTATTATTATTATTATTATTATTATTATTTATGCTGTTAGTATGCAGCTGACCTTTTTCTTCTTTTTTTTCTCTCCCTTTCACACACTTAGCCATTATTGAACATGTCCGGGACGGTAGTGTTGTGCGAGCTCTCCTGTTGCCTGATTATTACCTGGTCACGGTG
Organism: Ictalurus punctatus; assembly: GCF_001660625.3. NCBI lineage: Eukaryota > Metazoa > Chordata > Actinopteri > Siluriformes > Ictaluridae > Ictalurus > Ictalurus punctatus. The sequence continues at coordinate 1,847,482 of NC_030434.2, read as the reverse complement.
ATGCTGTCCGGAGTCAAGGTGAGGAATTACCTGTACTTAAGCATGATGTACAATACCAATTTTATATACAGTGATGGGAAATAAGTATTCTTTTATACACTGATATATGGTTATTTAATATACTTAAAGTGTGTGTGTATAGATATATATATGTGTATGTGTGTGTGTGTGTGTGTGTGTGTGTGTGTGTGTGTGTGTATATGTGTGTATATATATAGATATATATATATATATATATATAGATATATATATATATATATATATATATATATATATATATATATATATATATATATATATATATATATATATATAGTGTATGTATGTGTATATATGTATATGTATGTGTGTGTGTGTGTGTGTGTGTATATATATGTATATGTGTGTGTGTGTATATATATAGATATAGACACTTTATGCACATAATGTTTTTTGCTTTTGTACCTATGAATATGCGCTAAATTTCAGTTTCATACATTTTTCCAAATCTGATTGGATAATTGCATAAGTGAGCAAGATTACAGTTTATACACATATACTCGGCGCACATCAGCGGTCTCTGATTCCTGTTCTTTGCTGACTTTTGCTGTTGTAGTTCATCTGCCTCAGGGTTTGATGTGTTGTGCATTCTGAGATACTTTTCTTCTAAAGGAGTCTTCATTTGCATCACTGTTGCCTTCCTGTCAGCTTGAGCCAGTTGATTTTTCCTTTAATTTGTCACTGGTTATGGGAAAGACCGCTCCCATCAGGATAGAGAGAGATTTCATCATAGCATTCATCTTTGTTTCATCTTTCTTTCTTCTTAGTGTCCATCATTCAAACGGGAAGCCGATGGAACAGAGACACCAGAGCCGTTTGCAGCTGAGGCAAAGTTCTTCACAGAGTCCCGTCTGCTGCAGAGAGACGTGCAGATCATTCTAGAGTCCTGTCCCAACCAGGTCATCCTGGGTACCATCCTCCACCCGGTATAGCAACCTTACTACTCTTAAAAATTGACGTTCTTCTCGGCCTTCTTCGTTCTGTTTAACGGTGCTGTAGTTCTTATAAGTCTTGGATCAACAACTTCTTAATATGTGAACACAAGTAATGAACTCGGATTTGTCAAAAATGAGGTCTCCTCCGGTAGGCTGAGGTCGGTTTGTTTGCGGTTCATCTTGATGTCCATTTGATTCATGTCCTTTGAAAAACAAAGAGACCCCAGTGGTCCAACCATTATGCACAAAAACCATAAATACCACAGTCATACAGCCATTTTCCCTTTTTTTCTCTCTCTTTCTTCTTGCCCTGTACAGTATACGTGTACATGCTACTTGTACACTACATGGAGCTTTCTGCATTGCAGCTGGTAGTTGCCTACTTATCTACAGTTGCAATCAAAATTATTCAACCCCCATTGCAAATCAGGTTTATCATCAAAATTTACAGACTTTCAGCTGTTTGCAATGAACAAATCAAACAAAAGCAATTTGAAATAGTTCAACACAACAGTGGTTTTCCCAAATTCAACTGAAAATGCAACTTATAATGACTTCTCCAGTTTCAAAATTATTCAACCCCTCACAACAGCACAAATATGCAAAACACGTGTTCATAATCAAGGGCTTCATTAGTTGCACCAGGTGTGCTCGAGCTAGAACACATGAAATACCTGAACTGGATAGGGGCAGAAAATACATTTAAATACCTGGACGGGGAAGAAAAAGGCAGCGATCAATGGCTGCAACCAGATTTCTCTGGTCCACAGTCGAGCATGGTGGTGGTTCGGTGATGTTCCGGGACTGCTTTGCATCCTCTGGCACTGGAAACCTACAGCGTGTATAAGGCAAGATGGATTCATTGAAGTATCAGGAAATCCTAGGAGAAAACGTCATGCCATCTGTGAGGAAGCTGAAGCTTGGATGTCATTGGACCTTCCAACAGGACAATGATCCCAAGCATACCTCAAATTCCACCAAGGCTTTCTTGCAGAAGAAGTCCTGGAAGATTCTACAGTGCCATCACAGTCACCTGACTTGAACCCCATAGAAAATCTCTGGTGGGATTTGAAGAAGGCGGTTGCAGCATGCAAACCCAAGAATATTACTGAACTGGAGGCCATTGCTCATGAGGAACGGGAGAAGATTTCTCAGGAACACTGCCAGAAGCTCTGCATCTCGTTTGAAGCAGGTCAGAACTACTACTACTACTACTACTACTACAGAACTACTACTACTACTGAGTACTCAAGATGCTTGCCATGAAGGGGTTGAATAATTTTGAAACTGGAGAAATCATCATAAGTTTCATTTTCAGTTGAATTTGTGTAAACCAGTTGAAGCATTTGTTGTGTTGATCTATTTCAATTGATTCTGTTTGATTTGTTCATTGCAAACAGCTGAAAGTCTGTAAATTTTGACAATAAACCTGATTTGCAATGAGAGTTGAATAAGTTTGATTTCAACTGCATTCTGCGACAGTAATTTTTAAAAATTATTATTATTTTTTTAAGTAAATCTGCAGAGTTTGGCGTCCCTTATTCCCTTTCACTTACCTCTCCAAGGAAGGGTGCATTTGTATAGAATTGTGAAACCAGCATGGCCAAATGTCCTGTTCTCATGGCACATTTCGGTCACAACAGCCCAGTTCCATATTCCGACGCTTGCAAAGCTAAATTTGAGGAAGCTGAACTTGTTGCGACGACCCTCCCTTTTCAGTGACACGATTCATGCTGTGTAACCACATGTTCCATTTCCCCAGAACACAGACGCTTCATAAGGCTCGACTTCCAAGGACATGCAGGGTAAAGTTTTACCCTTCGGCCTCTCTTTGGGTGAACGTATTTGGCTTACTGGGTCCTTTGTGCCCTGAATGGCCTGTTCCATCAGTCCCCTTGCACACATTCTGGCACTCATGGCAGACCACATATACCCACACACATGATTATTCAAGTTTGATCATAATCATGAGACATAAGGACGTAAAGGAGCCATAATGGCATAAAGTGCTGTGATTGATTAAGTAGGAATACATACATTGTATATAAATCAGATTCCCACAAAAGGACATTTTAAATGAAGAATTTATCAAGGTGTAAACGCTTGATACGCTTGTAAAAGCTGCTTTGTAACTGTCTATTTTTTAAAGTGCTAATAAAACTGAATTTAAAAAGTCAATTGAATATCCATATTTGTTTGTAGTTACCCAATAACCTACCCAAGTTGCAGTTAATTTTTCTCATTTGTGCATTCATTCAAACTGTTCAAATACTCAAGTTCACGATATTTCCTCACTGTTGAATAATTTACGTTCAGATATCCAACCAACTGACGTGTTCAATGTGACTCTGTGTGTTCTGCAGAACGGGAACATCACAGAGCTGTTGCTGAAGGAGGGCTTCGCTCGCTGTGTGGATTGGTCCATGGCCGTGTACACCCAGGGAGCGGAGAAACTACGGGCGGCAGAACGGTCAGTCTGTGTTCGACTCTGCTCTAGCAGCTCACCAACTCAACTTCTACATCGATCGATCCAGTTGATACCCAGTCGGGGGAATCATATATCCATGCAGTTATCTAATCAGCCAATCATGTCGTGGCAGCACAATACAACACAACAGCAATATGCGGGTACAGGTCAAGGGCTTCAGTTACTACTCACATCTGCATGAATGTGAAGGTGTAAAGGTGTTTCTATTAAAGTGGGCAATCAGTGTTTGTACCAAAATTATTGATACCCCTTTGTAATATTTTAATCCCGTTAAATTGTCTTTCGTGAAGAAATATATAGAAGCCTAGAACTCGACCCTCCTGTTGCTTGGACACACAGAATCACAGAAAAGCCACAGTTTTGCACAAATTCACAGGTCACGTGATAAATTTGGCACAGAGCTTAACTACACGCTAACGGAAGTGAATGCATGTCTTTTGTGATCCACATCTTTTCCTTTTCCATGAATTGGTTCTTCCACCGGGATAATTAAGACTGGTGCTGCATCTACTGATTATTTTGATAGGTGATCACTCTTTTTATCAATCTGAATATGTGCCTTTAGGTTTCTGTTTTCAACTGATGCAATCAATCAACATTGTAAAAGTGCAATAATTGAAACTCCGAGTCACGTAGCACTGCTGTCGCTCTCCATGTGTTTTTGGCCCTGTTCAGACTGGATTAAATATTCATGGGTTCCTGGAGTAATTTCCTGTTTTACAAGCGCTACCCTGTGATTTTATTACCGACCATGTCGGTGTTTTTCTCCAGCGTCCTCTGAGGAAACTTACAGGCTGAATTACCTTCTGTTTTTCTCCAAGCTCAGCACTCGTCTGAACATTTTAGTTCAGATACAAATGTCTGATTTTTTTTATGCAAATGATGGCTCTCAGTGTGATCACATGACTGAGTGAGGCAAACACGAGTCCGTAGAACATACACCCTGCTATAAACTTGCTGCTCCTATGGGGAATTTTTATTGCGAGATGATTTTATTCACTGATGAGATGTTCCCCTGATAAAAGAATCTGATCCAGAGAGGCAGATTTTGCTTGAGATGCACGGGCTATGACCTTGTTAAGTCTGTTGTCTGGTCTGTATGGAATATGGGTTAATTTTCTCAGAAGACATTTTGAAGTTGGCATCTCTTTGTTCTGCAGCTCGGCTAAGGAGCGCAAAGTGAGGATCTGGAAAGACTATGTTGCTCCCACTGCAAATCTGGACCAGAAGGACAGACAGTTTGTGGCAAAGGTGAGTTCATAGGAGATTTATGTTATGTACACCACGATGACTTTCTTGAACTACGTTTAGTAAGTTCAGTCTTTTTAAGGCTTATTCACTAACACTGCTCTTTACCGGGTCTGCGACATTACTTTTATAAAGAAGCAGTGAATCTACACAACTTCACAATCTTGTGAACATTAGTACATTACAATTATTATTTTGTTGTTGTTGTTGTTGTTGTTGTTGTTGTTGTTTTTATTTTCCAAAACTGGTGACTACGAAGCATTTTCTCAAACATGTTTCTCAGTATGCTTGCTCCATCTGTCACCATTCCTTTTGAATGTTGTCCTCTCACTCTGCCCTGAGCTCAGCACTAGCCTGAAAGCAGTGATGGGTCTTGGAAAAGAACGTTGAAGAGCTAAGAGGAACTCTTACTTTTTATCACCAGTTATCTACATCAGTTGTGAAAATGTGACCGATTACTGTATGTAAGTGTAAAAGCTCTTTTTCAACAACTGTGCTGTGCTGTGGTATTAAGCAAGTTATTTAAAGTTCTGACAAAGCTGCTATTATGCGACAAAAGAAAGATTTTTAGCTGCAGAAAAGAAGACGACCATCATTAAAAACTTGGCTCATAGCAAATCAACGCATGTGATTGCTGAGATGACTGAGAGAATTTATCGTCCCATGAAAGAAGTATGTGGCAGATTCAAATATGATCAGAAAAGGTCAAATAGTGGTTAGCATGTTCGCCTCACACCTCCAGTGTCGGGGGTTCGATTCCCACCGTGGCCCTGTGTGTGCGGAGTTTGCATGTTCTCCCCGTGCTGCGGGGTTTCCTCCAGGTACTCCAGTTTCCTCCCCAGTCCAAAGACATGCATGGTAGGCTGATTGGCATGTCCAAAGTAGTGATGTGTGTATTGTAGTGTATGAATGGGTGTGTGCCCTGCGATGGACTGGCACCCTGTCCAGGGTGTGCCCCAATGCTCCCTGGGATAGGCTCCAGGTTTCCCCGTGACCCTGAAGAAAGGATAAGCGGTATAGAAGATGGATGGATGGATGGATGGACTTATGGAAAAAGCCTTTAACCAAGAGCAGCAGATATTTGACAAGGCTAGTGCCAGAAATGTTTTAAGATGAGCAAGGTTCAGCATACTCCAGCTCTTTGCAAAATGCATGAAGTCAGATATTCGACCTCCTCTGGTGGCCCCAAAGTGATGCATGTTGAAACGGATCCAGAACTACGGGAATGTGGATCCAAACTCACGACTCCTGACCCACTGTTGATGGATCTAATAGACGTATCAAGAGTCGGGTCAGAAATGAGACGCCAGTAAGGAGGTGGTGGTGTGATAAATGGTTGGGATTGGCCAGCATTTTCACCTGCAAATAATCTAATTGAGAACCAATGGAGCATCACCAACAAATGCATACCTCTAGATGTCACTTTTCTCCGTCACTCTGTCAATATTCAGCAGCCTATTTATTTAAATTGCCCAAATTGAATGCAATTTTTGGTGAAACCCAGTCGTTTCGTGTTAGTGCCATTAATTAAAGAAATGTTAACTAATGGAATATTAAAGGAAACATGCTAACACAAATCCATACATTAAGACAAATAATGTCCAGTCGTTCTGTAAGGATAAAAGATTTGCTGCTGTATAACAGGTGGAAGTGCAATAACGGCTCAGCTGGGGTATAAATCACTTCCATTTGCCACAGCTTCTTTTAATCCTGTGCGACACGTTAGACGACGCAGCACTAAATGACCGATCTGCTGTGTTTCACTCTGCAATCTGCTGTACACTCCCTAGTGTACCGTGTGCCATCAGTGGCTTTTTACAGAATACATCAGGTTACAACACTGTGGAGAGCATGCTGGTGTGAGACACTTACAATTAAACCATTAAACATACCAGCTTCCCTGTGTGATGTGCTTGGAGTCCAGGATCACTTAGGTGGATCTCGTAGATCTCTTAATATTTATCTCGTTCATTTTGCCTGTTTTCTTTTTCTGTCTCTTTAATTAACGTCTAATTCATCCTTTTCTTTATTTTTTTTAATCCAGATTTTCTCTTTCAGCTGCAGTCATGCTGCTAAATATATATAATTTTTGTATATATACAGTGTAGACATGATTGAAGTTAACTTCCACCAAAATTATTCTGTTTTCACTCTCAGCACTTGCCTTTTATAGAGTTTTTATAGAGTTGTGGCATGCACATGCTGTACACTTTACAGCTGATTGGGATTCAACACCATAGGCATAGAAGTACATAGACAAGAATGACTGAACCATTTTGTAAACCTGGTGAAAATGTTTTTGGGGTTTTTTTTTTCTTTCTTTTTCCAGGTTGGTTTGTTCTATGAACACACAACTTTATTATCTGGCTGATAAATGAGTCCTAATGTGCCCGGGATATGTCCCTGACCAGCATGAAGTGGTTACTGAAAATAAATGAACATGGCTGATCACTTGAAGCCATCAGAATGGCGGGAAGATTTCAAGCAGAAATACAAAGGGGGGGGGGGGGGGGGCTGGCTTTGAGCCGAATAGAAAATACGCATGGACACAATGAAATGAAGTTGCAGTTCAGCCCTTGGCCTGCAGATGGTGGTATTCTCCTGCTCAGGCCGTAGTGTGCAGAGGCAGAATGAGTCATGGAGGTTTGCGGCATGTTTCTGCTGGTGGCTTTCAGTGAGGTGCTTTACATATGCAGCTACTAATTAACTAGCATTTGTGCCAGCCAGACATTTCATATCAACATCCGCATCCTTCATGTTCATGGGAGATAAAGAGTGACTGAGGAGAATAAAGGCCTTTGTTGGTTTGGGCTGTGCATGTGTTTGTCCTTGTCTGCAGACTGTGGCTTGCTGTTAGAGAGAGAGAAGTGCTTGTGGTCTATTTTCTGCACTAAACGGCTCAGTTAATAGCTAAAATATCCTCTCTTGATGACCCTTCTGCGTTCAGCCTTGTCTCCTGCCAAAGTCAGTGTAAACCAGTTCTGTTTATCTGTGTTTAGTTTGGGTGTAGGACCAAGCACTCAAATCATGCGCTCTTGTTAATCATTTTACGTCTAATCTGTTTTCTGCACCTGTCCGAAAGTCTCATTCACAACTGGCAGAGGAAGTATGTTAGTTTTTTATCTTTTGAGGATTTAAATTTTTTATTTATTTAAATGTGTCTTATTAAGCTCTTCCTTTTTCAAGGATGCCGTCTCTCTCATAAATTCCCAATCTCTTACCGTTTGCTCATACACCTTCTGTTAACCTGGACCGTGTTTTATTTATGGATTTAAAAAAAAAAAAAAAAATTGTTCTCCTGTCCCTGCCTCCGTGTCACTCAATGCATACGTTTTTCTGTCGCTTGGCTTTTGTCATCATGCAGGGTAATAGTTGGATAATTGAGAATTGGGGATTTGAGAATTGGGTGAGGGATCGGGAGATTATCTAGTAGTGAGTGGGCGAAGGAATTGTATTTTTTATTTTTTTCCTTGCGCTTCATCAGGCTCGGCTCGTGTTGGATATCCAAGCTGTTTCTCTGGCAACAAGCTGTGCTCCATGTTGTTAAAGTGACCAGTTAACCCGTCTCTCACTCTTCCTGTATATTTGTGTTTCCTCTGCTGTGCAGGTGATGCAGGTTATGAATGCAGATGCCATTATTGTGAAGTTGAACTCTGGAGAATACAAAACAATTCACCTGTCCAGCATTCGACCCCCCAGGATTGAGGGCGAGGTATGATGATAACTTCATGATTTCCAAGAGACTGCAGAGTTTGGTGTTCTTCAGTCTCAGTGCACTCTTCTCTGCAAAAGTCAATCTGGTGAGATCTGAGACATCAGATCTAAACATCACTTTGTGACTTTGCTTATTATCTTTGTTGTTATTATTATTATTATTATTATTATTATTATTTAAATGGTATAAATTGGTGGATGATACTTACCCATACCCTCACCGGCCACTTTAATGGAAAAACAGTGACAGGAAGGTTACGTTAAATAATTTTTAACCGTGGTGGGCAAGAAAAAAAGCATCTCAGAAAGCACAACACGTCAAACCTTGAATCAGATGAAGACCATATCGGGTTCCACTCCTTTCAATCAAGACCAGGACTTGGTATGTTCCCACCACATGAACCATTTTGTCTGAATCGGAGAATGGTTTTAGTTCCTGAACTTTAGTTCCCGAAAAAAAAAAAAAAAAAAAAAAAAGTAGTAGTACAGTTTGGTCCTGCAGAGCGGAAACCTCTTTCAGGACCAGCAGCAGTGGAGCTTACAGACTGAATGTTGCTGATTGGTTAAATGCAAGTACGTTAACATTAACCCTATTACGTAGCAATTTAAAAAGCTATGTCACTCAAAAGCAGTTGTTAACAGTTTTGTCACATTGAGTTCACCATCCGCCAGTCGGAAACGTGATCTGACATAATCAAGAAATAGTACAGCCATGATCGAGACGCAGGAAGATGTTAACTGTCCGTCTTTTTTTCAGTGTAATATATTTATCAGTTATATTGCATTTCTCATAAAATATACAAGTTATAACTGTAAGGTGGTTATATTGTATTTTTTTCTTGTATTTTATAATACTAGTATACACTCACTGTCCACTTTATTAGGAACACATGTATGTTCATGCAGTTATCTAATCAGCCAATCATTTGCCAGCAGCACAATGCATAAAGTCATGCAGATGCAGGTCAAGCGCTTCAGTTTATGTTCATAACTTTTCAAACACCCAGTCTCAGGGGGAAAAGACTAGTGCTTATTCCTAGTACTACATAAAAAAGTCTGAATGGGCCAACCAGAAGTTCAGCTTAAGCATCTGTGTAGCAAGGCTGAGAACTTCCTGTTGAGTGCACACTACATTCTGCTTTTGGACCAGGTTTGTGTCTGGAATTTTGAATTTGTGCATAACTTGAATTTGAGTGGGGTTTTTTTCTTTTTTTTTTCCATGGCTTGGAAAAAGATTGCTTGTTTTTCTTTCTTCTTTTCTCTCCATCTTAACCACCTCCCTCCCTTTCGTTTCCACAGGAGAAGAATAAGGACAAAGACAAGCGCTTCCGTCCTCTTTATGACATTCCCTACATGTTTGAGGCCAGAGAATTCCTGAGAAAGAAGCTGATCGGAAAGAAGGTAATGTCTTTAAAATGGAACCGGAACCCCGCGTTAATTCATTCAGTTCATGTGGCTGTCTAGATTTACAGCTCTTAATCTTCAGATATCTATAAACCTGCTCTGTAACCTTCAGATGTCCATCTAGATAAAGCTAGCGATAAGCCCATGCTTTGGTAGGCACACATTTAAAGACCAGCCTCAGTTAAATAATTGAAAATTGTAATGAAAACCAATATCTCTCATCACATAATGTTTGTGGGGGTGGAGGGGTAAAGATTTTTTTTTTCCACATTGAGTATATCAAACCTCATCAGTAATTTTACCTAATCTCTATTGTTCGAGGTGTAATACACATTCTGCTGATTCAAAAACTTATAAACTTGTGACGGGTAACCGTTTATTCAGAATATGTTTTCAGTTACACAAACACTTTACCTTAGAAACAGGAGTTGTGCTGCAGAAGACTGAACTGATGAGAAATCAAGAGTGTTTAATTATAGAAGATTGTGACATCTGTTTAAGATGAGAAACAGCAGCGTGTGAAAGGGCTGTGTCTCTTAATTCAATGTGATAAGGCAGAGGTTCTCAACCTTTTTAACTAAAGCCTCCCCTATCATGTGGCCCGCCTCCAACCCACCCCCCACCCACCCACATTGGAGGAGACCAGGTATAATGAGTATATATATATATATATATATATATATATATATATATATATATATATATATATATATATATATATATATATTAAAAAAAAACCTAATCTATAATCTCTTTTTGATTGATAGATTTTTTTTGTGTGTTTATGTACTTTTAATTATTTTTCATAACTTTTATGATTTTTTAAAATAACTTTTATAAAACTATATAATGGACAGGTGTGGGACATGAATAATCTAAAATGTTTCTGAACACTATAACTACTTTGAACGAGAGAACTAGGCTGTAATAACATGGACTATTTTACATGTAAAACATGTTGCATTATATTCATCTTCTAAAAACATTCGCATAAGAACAGAGCAGATGCAGAGAGAGGTGAGAGTGCAGCAGGAAAGCAAGACCTTGTGCTTGCAGGACAGTACTGGTGTTATTTGGAAAGTCACCAAGGTTTGTCCGAAAAGTCGCTAGATTTGTTTTTTGTTTGTGTGGGGTTTTTTTGTTGTTTGTTGTTTTTTTTTTTAAAGTCGTTAAAGGGGTCTGAAAAGGCCATACGTTGGCAACACTGGTCTGCAGTGACAGCTAGATAAAAGGCAGGATAAGCTCCGCCTACCCCCAGCAAAAAGAAAATACAGAAGGAGAGGGAACGTGGAGTTTTTCATTTATGCACATTCTATTTGAAAAGTAATAAAATACACAGAGTACCCAAATTAAGCCTGTGTGGGTTTTTTTCTTTCTTTCTTAAACACCTTGCGCAACCCTTCCGATCTCTCTGTGCCCCAAAGAGAACCACTGTGATAAGTTATTTTATTTCTAAACAGTTAGTTAGGTGGTGTTTACAGTGGATTTTTTTTGGTACATCTGTGGTATATATATTTTGTTTTTACGGAAGCATAGTTTGTGAAATACCAGAGTCATGGAAATATTTTAACATATTTTTATTTAGTCATGGGTTTGGGGAGTCACCGTTTTCCCCACCTGAGTGAAGTTTTATGTGTCATCATTCATCGGTGTGCTTTCAGGTTTGAGTTGCACATACATAGCAATACTTCAAACAAAGACCAATAATTGCTGTTGCTTAGTTATTACTTGGTTATTTTTACCGACTACAGAGTGGCCAGGTCTGTGTTGCAAAAACAAACCAATGGCCATTAATCAGTATTAACCCAATGAATCAGTAAAAGCAACCCCAAAATCCACCTTTACACAGACAGATGGGAGAGAAAGAAATAGTGAGACCGTTTTAATTGTGAGTTAAGTGAGAATTGATCAGCTTCTTTTGGTTGTACATTCATGCCATTTCTGTTACCATGCAAAAGTCCAGGATGAAGAAACGTTAATTAATTTTCAAGTAGCTTGGGTATGCGTTCCCATTGTAACTGTGCAGTGGTCGGCAGGAGGCAAGTTTAAGGGAAATCGTGTGTTTGTAATGTAGGGCCTCATTAAATTGTAATGGTGGGCTTCAAATCAGGTTTATGGCTAGAGATTTAAAATGTACAAGCTAATAAATTCTGACTGTAGGGCCATATTAATATAGGAGATGGCTGTAAGGCACAGATATAATATAATACAAGTATGGCAGGAACATGTATGGCAGGAACATTTAAATGTTGACGTTTTACAGGAATAGGTACATAATGTGGCAGTGCTGACTGAGTTTCTGAGTGATGTAAAGAGCATTAATTCCCATGCACCTACTGCAGTCTTAAATCAGAAAGTGGGAATTATAAAAGAACTGTATTTGCCATTTTTATTTATTTATTTTTTGTCAATGCTTATTTCAAGGGTACTCTACTCACTAAGCCAGCAGGGCCAGGTCGATCCTGCTCATGGTCTGATTTATTTGTCATTACGCTCATACTGCAGCACAGCAATCAAAAAAGGAGAAGGGAGGAGGGAACACTTTTAAGCAACTAAAGCTTGCATTTCAGCTGTTGCAGTCCTCTCGGCTTTTTCAGTTCACATTCACTCTCTCTGAAGCAGTAAGCTGAGACTGAGAGAGAGAGAGAGAAAGAAAGAAACAGCTTGGTAATACACACAGTGCAGATAGCTGTACCACGTTAATTAGCTCATCCCCAAACACTCCTGCTGCAGACTTCCTCTAAACCATGACCCCATCTGCTATGATCTGTTACCAAAACACCTTATTGTAGAAAGATTTATTTTGTGCACATGGGAGTTTACTTGTGACATTATGCAGTAAACCCAGACAGTTTTTTATGTTTCTGTTTGATTCATTTTGTTGTTGCTAGGACACTGGAGTATGTGTATGCCAAGGGCATTTAACTGCAATGCGAGAGACACTTGCGCCTCTCTGGCTGCCTTGGTAACGGCAGTGACAAAATCTGATAAACTCCAGTGCCCTCCAGTACAGTCCCGTAACGTTCTTCCTCCAGCACAACAGTTTTTATCTGTTTTGAGAAGTTTCTGTTTGTTGCTTACATAACGATTGAAATAAAACCCCAATTTTGAATAAGTTGAGACAGTATGGAAAATGCAAATAAACAAACAAAAAATGTCATTTGAAAATTCACTTCACCCTTTACTGTATTGAAAACAAATTATTTGGTATTTTACTTTGTGAACTTAATTTATTTTTGAAAATATAAACTCATTTCAAATCTGATGATTGCAACACACTCCAAAAAAGTGGGGACAGTCGACGGTTTACCCCCGTGTAACATCACCTTTTCTTTTAATAACACTTATTAAACGTTTAGCGAGGAATTTTCCCCCCGTTCATCCATTATACATTTCTTCAGCTGCAGAACTGTACAGGGCCTTCGTTGCCTTATTTTGTGCTTCATAATGCACCACACATTCACAATGTGAGACAGGTCAGGACTGCAGCAGGCCACGCTCGCACCCGCACTCTCTGTTTACGCAACCATGCGCTTGTAATCCGGGCAGAATGTGGTGCGGCGTTGTCCTGCTCTGGAAGGCAGCATATGTTGCTCTAAAATGTGTACATATCTTTTTGCATTAATGCTGCCCTCACAGATATGCAAGTTACCCATACCATGGGCGCTGACACGCTCCCATGCCATGACAGACGCTGGATTTTGGACCTGACGCTGATAACAGCTCGGATGGTCCTTTTCTCTTATATTGTGCACTGTAGAAGGTGGAATGCCCAAAATCCTATCGATTTGTCTTTGGGGAAGGTTTATCTTCCAAAAAAAAACAAAAACAACTGTACAGTTGATTTAGTTAAAACATAATTAGGTAAGATAAATACCTTGTCTTTTTAAGTTTTTTTTTTTTTTGTTTAAATACAAGTCAAAGTACGTTTACAAATCACTCGTCTTTTTATTAGCATTTTCTATACTGTCCCAACTTTTTCGAAATTGGGGTTGTATGCAAAACTAACTATTTCACATTGTGAGCTTTGTTGTGAAATGGAAGAGGTTCTTAATTATAGTGTTCCTTGATTTTATTCAGTAACTGTGCTTATGCCATGGTTCCAGTAGGCTGAAAAATTTTCATTTATTCTGAAAATTTATTCTATAATTCTCATGTCTTCCTTGCCTGGCTGTAGAGACTTTTAAGGGCTGTTGAAGAAGCTTGAGGCGGTCCTTTACTGAAAGCAAACTATGCATTCATGCTTTAGTTACCCAGGAAGAGATTATACAGAAAGGGAATGTTTCAAGCCATGCTCTGTCCTTTTGAAATAAGTGCTGAAAGGGGAAATTGGGGAAACACTTTTCATTCAAAACTACCCTCACTCAAGGCATAACCCAAAACTTTTATACAGTCCTCTCCAAAAGTATTGAACAGCAGGGCGAATTATCTTTTGATCTCAAACCCAAATGTCATCAGTGTATAGCAAAAACAAAAGAATTCAAGACGATAGATCAAGCAGAATTTCTGCTTTCATTTCCATCTACAAATTTACATCTAGATATGTTAAACAACTCAGAACATGTTTGAACCCACCCATTGTTCATGTGATATATTGAAAAGTCAAATATTGGAACATGATTCTGATGTTTCTTATTACCAGTTGTGCCCTGTTAGATCTACATTTACATTTATTCATTTAGCAGACCCGTTTATCCAAAGCGACTTACAAATGAGAAAATACAAGCGAAGCGATATCAAGCAGAGAACAATATGAGTAGTGCTACTGTACAAGATCTATAATTGAGTTCCAGAAGAAGCAATGTAGAGGTGTAAGTGCCAGAGCAAGGTTTATTTGTTTATTTATTTATTTTATGGGTTGGTTAGGTGTTCACGGAAAAGGTGGGTATTTAGCTGTTTTTTGAAGATGGTGACAGATTCTGTGGTCTGGATTGAGGTTGGAAGTTCATTCCACCACTGAGGCACAGTTAGTGTGAAGGTTCTGAAAAGGGACCTTGTGCCACACTGAGTGGGAACTACTAAGTTCCAAGGAAAACAGCAGTTGATAACAAACATTGTGAGAGCTATTTATTTATTTATTTATTTGTTTGTTTATTTAAACTCCAAAAACAACAGTCTGTGACACCACCACCACGATTAACCTCTACCAAATTATGGAGAAAGACGGGCTCTGCTCATGATCCAGAACATACAAGCTCATCGGTCAAGCACGGTGGAAGAAAGTGGAAGGTTTTAGACTGGCCAAGTCAATCATGTATATATTGTAGCTAGCAAGTTTGCAAATCCAGATCTTCATCAAAGACATAAGTAAACGTCTGTTGAAAAGTACATCTGTCCTCACATAGTGGCTCTTGTATGTGTATATGAGTATACTGCAAGTGTTTGTTGAATAGCACTCCACTAATATGAAGTGGGTCATTCTGGCTGAGCTTCAGAGAATTACAACCTTGTGCAACTCCAGCAGCTCACTTTTAGTCCATGAAATATTGCAGCCTCTCCTCAGTGTGTCCAACCAAAGTGCATTAGATAATTCTCTCCGGGACGAAATGCATGAATCAGCCGCACCTGCACTCGAATATTGATTTAACCTGTGCTGTCTTGGTGACGTAGACAAGCAGCTCAAAAGCCTATGCTCACTGAATTGGGCCATAATCCCAACATCCCTTATATAAAAAGGCTGTTCAAGGGATTTTTGCATTTGATTTATATTAAACAAACAGAAAATGCATTCTCAAATCGAGCAACATTTTTCATGGGATTATCTATAGAGAACATTGAAGAAAAAAAAAATCTTAATGTTTGAGTTGTCTTCTAAACTTTAATGCCATGGTTCAGCATTCAAATGCAAGTTTGATGTAACAGTTTGTAACCGGGGTTCAAAAGTGAAGCTTTTTTTAAAACCTCACCCATTCACATGTTGGTGAATGGAACACAAGCCATCTCTACAATTTAATTTGAATAGTGTTGTCATTTTATCATTCTGTAATTTCAGTTGACTGATATCTCCCCCAATATTTTTTCCTTATGATAAATAGAAGGGCATGGTTGATGAGATGATTGACAGTTTGGGGGTGGGCTGAAATGAATCTCCAGCCTCATGAATGTGCACACAGGTTCTAACGTGCCTGAAGCGCTTACTCCGGTTACTCCCAGAGTACGTTTTCTGCACTGTACGTGCGTTATGTAACTTTCTGTCTTTTTACCGAAGATTTACTTCGGTGTTGATTTGACAGTTCTGTAGCAAAGCCATGTCTTGTTCTTCTGTAAAACTGCTCTAACAGACCGAGCGAAAAGCAGTAGTACTTACAGAGTGTTGAACAAAGTTGCAGTGCTATTAGAACAGTCCAATCTGAGTAGCTTCAGTAGAACAGTGCTGGTTCCTGTCTGCTAGGTGCCTCTGGGTATTTCTGAAACAAGTTTCAGATTAATTAGTATCATGGGAATAAATGGCTCTCCAAGACTTGCTGTGTTGGAAAATGAACTTTTAGGTGGACATTTAGTGAAAGTTTATTTATTTAATCTGTTGACTGATTTTGCTCTCTCTTTGTCTCATCGCTTCCTTTATCTTATACCTTTCTTCTCTTGAGGGTAATCTGTTGGCTTTTGTTCCTCTTGCCCCCTTTTTTTTTCTCATTGAGGGTCGCTTCCCCTAATCTTGTTGTCTCCACCCTGGAGCGCAGAGCACTCATCGTTTTTACCGATGGAGATTGAGAGAGACAAAAAAAATCTTTTCTTTTTGAGAAAATGTATCATACGTTGTTGAGACTCAGTGATCCACAAAGCTGTTTCTGTTCGAGAACAAGTGTCTCTACGGCGCATTCTCTGTGCAATTGTAATCACTGTAAGTAATAAATAAATCAATGCATGTAATAAATCTGTTGTGACAGTAGAGGATCCGTCTCCGCACACCCACAGCACTGCAGGGGAGTGAGACGAGCAGGCATCAGAATAATTGAAGCGATCGTGTCCTCGCTTTGAATACCTGTGTTTGCACAGTGTTAATGAGGAAAACCAGGAGGCTGCTTAACCCCTGTCTGAGCCTATGATGGCCTCTGTGAGAGAGGGAGGGAGATGGATTCTGACACAGGAACTATTTAGACCACTGTTTTGTTTTGGGATTTTTTCCTTCTAAAAGGACTTTATTGTTGTGACAGTAACCATGTCATTCATTTATGGCTGGGACTTTTTGGTTGTTTGGTATTTGCAAGCACTGCGTGATACAGTGGTTTTGGTTAAGAGTGAGTCTTTGTGAAGTGCTCCATGTAGATGGTCTTAGTCAAACCCCCCCACCCCCCACGCCCCTTTCGATGTATGATTAGTGTTGCTCTGCAGAGATCTACAGCTTAGCTAGACATAATGAACTCTGACTGAGATTGACCTGGGAAAAGTAGCCAGCAGGAGCACTATCCATTATCAGGGTGTGTATTGATCCCTTCAGTTAATGTGTAGTCCTTCATGGGGAAATTTGCAAAAATATTGAAATGTTTTGTTTATTTATTTATTTGTTTGTTTCCTTTTTTATTGGATGTAGTGCTGTCAGATTTAGTTCATGGGTCATGAAGCAGTTGAACATTTGTATGTTCCTATCTCTGTATTCAGAACTGATAATAGGTGTGTGGTTGCTTGGTATGTTGTTTTATATTTGCAGATTATGTGACTGAGTGATTTTCCGTGTGCTCTCAGGTCAACGTCACTGTCGATTACATCAGAGCCGCCACCACAAGCACAGAGACGGGGCCTATTCCTGCCTTTCCAGAACGCACCTGTGCAACTGTGACCATTGGAGGAATGTAAGTACAGCTGCAGAGTCAGCGATTTTTGATGGAACGATGATGATCTGTGTTTTTGAATAGAAGATCATACCTAAAGCTCAGTTTTTCTATTGCTCATACTTTCACGTAGTTCTCTGGAGCGTGTGCATGTATAAACTCTCCTCATAAGTGTTCCAATAATGTGTAAATTTAAAAACATCACACAGTACCAGCCAATAACTCTCTTGCTGTCCCAGTGTATGTATAGCAAGTTGACACGTTCTTGTACAAATTACAATTGTATTATTGTATTTTATTAGCTTTTAAACATGTAAATCTGCCCACTCTCACAGGAGCATTTATTATTTTTCGTTCACACTCTCTGTAGAAATATAGCTGAGGCTCTGGTCAGTAAAGGTCTTGCTACAGTAATCAGATATCGTCAGGATGATGATCAGAGGTCCTCGCACTACGACGAGTTACTGGCTGCAGAAGCACGGTAAGAGCAGACCTGTACCTCAACCCTAGGACTAGCCTCAAGCACTTTAAAAGTCTTTTCAGCATTATGTTGTTAGTCTACTTTAGATTTTTTTTCTTCTTTTTCCCTTGAGCTTTTCCCCAGGCCTACAGTGTTTTTAAGTGCTTAAGCTCTAAAGGAATTCTCCAATCTTTGCTCATATAGACCCATATTAACACTTGTGATGACTGGCATTATGCCGCTTGCTTGAATCATTGCAGGGCCATCAAGAATGGGAAAGGGCTCCACAGCAAGAAGGAGGTCCCCATCCACCGAGTGGCCGACATTTCTGGGGTAAGTGTGCTTTTTAGATGACTAAAATTTTGGATTCCCATAGACATACACAGAGAGCTCAATATTAGCTGTTTTCTGCTATGGTTCTGCTTGCTTCTCATATATACATTGCATATAGATTTAAAAAAAATAAATAAAAAAAATTGTCCTTCCACCTCTTCATTTTCTCACTGCAATGAGTGTCACAGCTGTGGGATATTTCCAGCTGGAGTGGGTGGCTCTCTTTGGCCCAGGCTGTCTCACAGGAAGCAGTTTCACTTAAATTAAGCTGGCATACCCAGTCTTTCAGCAGCTGCGTACTTCTCTATAAAACCACTAGCTGTCAGACTTGGGATGATGCACAAGTAATAACTGAAATTGTATATATAGTGCCCTCTACCAATATTGGCACCCATGGTAAATACGAGTAAAGAAGGCTGTGAAAAATTGCCTATTGTTTTAACCTTTTGATCTTTTCACAAAAATACTCTGCTCTCATGGATATCAACACAACTGCAAACACAACACAAGTTTATCCAAAAAATATATCTTTGTTAAATATATGTGTGCAACTGTTATTGGCACTGTACCCTTTTCACTTTTCCATTCAAAGACTAACCGCAAAGACTGATTTATTTGTAAGTGTGTTTTATTCACCAGTTAGTTGGACTCTGGGTATTAACAATACCACTTATAACATTTATCTTTATTGAATCCTCGTCATTGTTGACTGCAATTCAAATTTTACATCAGATTACTATGGTTTGTATTTCTGAATTTACTTTAAATTACAATGGTTTATTCTAAGAGAATGGACTAAGCAGGTTGTGTTATACCCTCAAATGCAGACTAGTAAGGAAAAACGGTCAGAAATCAGTTTGTGAGAAGTCCATGTTAATGTTCTTAACATTACTGTATTCCAGCGGGCTGGCTTCGTTGAGTAGGAAAGTTGCATATCACTGACTGAAGCAGCATAGTGAATATTCATGCATAAAACTACGAATGCAGCACAGTTTATCAGATTCTTTACAACCGCAAGTTATAAGCTAACAATTAAACTTACTGGGTAACCATTAATTAATTAATTGACTTACTGGGTAATTAATAATGTTCAAATAGTGCAACAACATACCAGCCTGACTTGTCTGATGTCTCATATGTGTCGTGAAACGTAGAACTCCCCTTTGTTCTTTTTCACGTTCCCTTTTTGAAAATTCTATTTAAATTAATTCAAAACTAGTGTACATGATAATTGTGTCTGTGCACAACACCATGAAGTTATCAAGATGTACGATGTGATATAGAAGTATATACATCAGCTGTTAGTGTTGCTGAAATTCTCCCCTCCGCCTCCCACCCATGCTCACCTCTCTGGCCACACTCAGATAAAGTAATGTTCACTAAGCAGGTACACAAATAATTACCTGATAATGTGACCGAGGTCTAAGACATCCCGCACTACATTTGTATTTGCATCTAAATTGCCATTTTAGTCTTGGCCTCTGAACTCCTTAACAGCCAGATTTGTCACCTTGAACAAGCCTTAAATGGCAATTAGGGATCCTTTTGTAATAAGGAAATTTTTATGCATATGTAGCATATGGAAAAAATCAGGCCTACTGTGAAGCAGATCTTGGAAAGTCATTGAAATGCTGTCCACAAGGTGTTAGTGTACGCCTTGCCATGGTATACACATTACCCCTAGTATCCCTAGGCAGTAATGAAGGCCTACAAGGTAGAAGTAAACAAACCTTTTTATGTTTCTCTCCATAGGAGACCCAGAAAGCCAAGCAGTTCCTTCCATTCTTGCAGAGAGCTGGCCGCTCTGAGGCTGTGGTCGAGTATGTTTTCAGTGGCTCCAGGCTGAAACTTTACATGCCCAAAGAGACATGCCTCATAACCTTCCTGCTTGCCGGTAAGATTATATATGTGTATAATACAGTCCCCGCCAAAACTGTTGGAGTTAGGTTTTTTTTTGTTGTTGTTGTTGTTTGCTGTAGACTGAATCAGACCACCCAATATGTAGGTGAGCAAAAATATTGGAACATGTGAATGTCAGGTGTTTCTTGTTATCCAGGTGTGTCCTGTTAGATTGATTTGTTTAAACAATAAATAGCTCTTGGTTTTAGTCTTCAGTTTGACCTGTGAAAACTGCATTTGTTGTTAAAAAGGATAAACCAACATGAAGATTAGAGAGGAGCTGTGTATGGGAGAAAAGCAAGCCATTTTGGAGCTGAGAAAAGAGGGAAAATCCATACTTGTATGTAGTTCTATATTTTAGTGAGACTTGATGGTAGGACATTTATGTAATATTTTACCTTTATTTTATGGATTCTACATAGTATAATGTAACTGCAGAATGTGCTGGAAGATGGGTTGATGCCAGAGGATAATCTCTTGTGAGCGGGATCCCAAGATTATCACAGAACCTTATTCATAGTTTCTTTTCCCTGGTGAAAGATTTGCAAAACAATGAACCACAAAACAACCCCAAAGAAAAAACAAACTGGCCTTCTGTGGTGACTCCTGTGCATTTAGATAGAAATGAAGATAGATAGAAAACATGTTTGTCTTTTTGTAAGCCAAATTCCATGTGCCTGGGAATAACATTTCTGAAGATATTAAATCCTAAACATGGCTTCACAGATAGAGGGTTTTTAATTATAAAATATTTTCGCATTCCACCAAAGTAAATATTTAACAAGCAGCGAATGTCTCAAGCAACAAATGTAAAAAATAAAATTCAATAATAAATAAAAATGAATGAACAATATCTGAGACATACAGGAACAAAATCTGAGACATGCAGCAACAACAGTCTGAGTTGATTGGCACATCTGAACAAATTCTGGGCCAACAAGCTGAACGTCTTGTCAGTTTTATTAGGTATGTGCCACATATAGTTAGATTCAGCTCAAGAAAGTGTGGAGCAGTCTGGAAGAAGACTTGAAAAGAGTCTTTGCTGAGGTTTGCCAAGGTCAATGAATCACATGTTGTGACACATTGGAGAGGGCATGTCGACAGTGTCTGAATTGTTTGAGGCTGCCAATAAAAGACCAGAGTCTGCCAAGTACAAACCTACAGTAGTGAGACTTGAGGGGAAATGAATTAATAGTCGTAAGGTTACAAGTATTGTAGCCGCTAGCCTGACCGCTAATCGGTTTGGGACTTGTGACTTGAGCCCATATTTATCTGTGCTGTTTTGACCAATAAGCAGCTTTTCTGTGTTGGTTTTTGGACTGTGAATTCTAGCCAAGCCCTCCGTGTGATGGGAACGGCATCTTGAGTGTAAATGGTGATTGTGAGTTTACGTGACTCGAAAGGTGTTTCCAAGAGGCGTTCGCATGAGGGTGGTAAATGCAAGGAACTTCAGAGCCTTCTAACCCTAAGGGAAGAGAATCATACTGCCAATACAAAATTAATATTAACATTCAAGCAGGTTGACAACGGTGACTGTCGGTACAGCAACAATCACGCAGCAAAGCTAGCAAAACAAGCAAGAATTGAGCCGAGGTCTGGTTTTTGCCTTCCCATTGGTCAAGTCCTGTCAACCAGTTAATGGTGATTTGCCACGGGGATCCAAGTACAGGACTAGAGCCAGAGACAGAAGAGCAAGCAAACAATAGAGGAAAAAATAGCAGAGCAGACTGACGCGTAACAGATGTGAGCACTCTGTGTACGAAGTGGCTCCAGATGTCTACAGCTACATGACATGTCTCTTCAGACCTAAATTTACAAGGTGGTGCTCCATGTTGTTTGTGGCTCTTCTCTTATGGGTGCTATGAGGAAAAGATTTTCCTTGAACAGAACTAGCAATCATCAGTGCTTTACATGGGTGCATTGTTTTTGTTACCACAAAGACACTAGTTGTCGTGATCTTTGGGCCACTGTAAAAAATAAATGCTTGTAAGTAGTTTATACACAGTTAAAATGAATGAAAATCGGATCAAAATGAATAGCGGGTAATTGACCTTTTTCTCCAAAAACTAGGGCATTTTGATTTTTAAAGGCGTGCAGGTCTTTATAGAATTGCTTGAATCTTCAGGTGTCTGGCTTAAGCTGCCATGCCTTTTCTTTCTGTGGCTGTTTCTGTCATTTGAGCTTTGGTCCTGATCTGTGCTGGGTGCAGGTATTGAGTGCCCACGAGGGTCCCGAAACATACCAGGTGGTACGCCTGAGCCATTCAGTGAGGAGGCCACACTCTTCACCAAGGAGCTTGTGCTACAGAGAGAGGTAAGATCCCTTAGTTGTATTTTTCTACTCCACAACATGTTTGCTCCTGGCTATTGGTACCAATATGGTGCCTGAACAGTATACAAGTCTTAATATGGTCACACTTGAATTTGCTGTTTAAATTTTTGGATTCTCTCTCTGTAATTATTGTGTGTGTGTGTGTGTGTGTGTGTGTGTGTGTGTGTGTGTGTGTGTGTAAAGAAACAAAAAAACAGTTATAAATAAATTATTTTTTATTTATTTATTTATTTATTTATTTATTTATTTATTTATTTATTTATTTAAGTATTCAACTCCCCTCAGGTTATTGTGTTATAGATTTAATCTAAAATGAATTACATTAATTTTGTCCATTAATCCACACACCATTATAAACCATAATGCTGAGCAAAAACAAATTTTTAGGATGGTTTTGCTCATTTATTTTTTAAAAAATGTAGCGCTGTCATTAGTATTCAGAGCCTTTCCTGAGTTCTCTGTGGCAGCACCTTTGGCAGCACTTACAGCTTTAATCTTCATTGGCTAAGTCTCTACAAGCTTTACACACCTGGATTTGAGTAGTTTCTCCCATTCTCCCTGACAGATCCTCTCCAGCTCAATCAAATTGAACAGGGAGCGTCTGTGTTCGAGATGCTTTATGGCAGGGGTGTTAAACTCGGATCCAGTGTTGTCTTGGCTGAATGCTTCGGATTGTTGTTGTGCTTAAAAGTGATCCTTTGCCACAAGCTGAGGTTGTGTACACTAGAGCAGGGTTATTTATTTATTTATTATTATTCAAGCATTTCCTTTTATTTGGCCTCATTTATCCTTGATCAGTTCCGACCAGTCTCCCGGTCCCTGGCACTGAGAAGTACCCTCATAGCTAGATGCTGCCACCACGGTGCTTCACTGTAAGGATGTTAATAGTCAGTTGATAAGCAATACCTGGTTTTGCCAGATGTAGTGCTTGGAGGTCAGCCCGGCTACTGAGTTTGGTTGGATGCCCAGCTCTAAGAAGAGTCCTGGTGGTTCTTCCATTTCACAGTGCTCAGAGGAACATTCAGTGCTTTAGTAATCGTTTTCTACCTTTACCCAGATCTGTGTCTCAACACAATTTGATTGTGGTTCTTGGACTTGCACTGTGAATTGTGAGACCTTATACACACAGGTGTGTGTGCGCCTTATGCTAATACAGCAGCCAGAACATATTATGTTATATGGTTACGCAACCACGTTCTAATCTTTAAAAGGGCTTTTCAGTAGCTCTCACATGAGATGGAAGTCGAATGAAGTTAATCGTGGGACGTGGCCTTTTTAGCTAACTTTGGAGCTCTATTTTGCAGTTAAAATGACGCCTCAGAATATGTGCCATCTCAAAAAAAAAACCTGCCCAAAACTGATACCTGAAACTATTCCAAACAAATCAGGAATTGAAAAAAGTAGTCACATGAAGAATGAGAGTTATTAACTCCAGTTAGTATGCTGTAAGCTGATGAAAAGCAGCATGATTAGGAGAACCGTGTTTTTAAAACACCCCATAGCCTCTCTTGATTTGAGATATAGAGATAAAGAGGAAGTTATTTATAGGTATTTTATGAGCAGTAGCCCATTATGTAAAATTATGTATAAAATTATTATGTACTCTGTTGAATGAACTCTTCAATAAACTGACGCATTGAATCGAGAGCCTTGTATCAAATAAATTGATACAAAACACCACATCATTACGGGTCGGTCTGTCTGTCTGTATCGTACCCTTGTGCCCCTAGTGGAAAAAAAGGTCTTTGGCGGACTGAAGCTTTTTGGCTGTGAAATGATTACTGATCAAATCAGGACTGTTTGGTCAGTCTGTCCCCATATACAGATTCTTAGACAATTGCTTTATTTCCTCGCCATTTGTCAGTGTGTTCCTCTGCAGTTCTTGGGTAATGATGAAGAGCAGACTTTGCCTGCGTGTTGCTAAGTGACTGGACAGCAAGAAATAGCGAGAAAGGTAGGGAGGGATGGATTCGACTAGGGGAGGGAGGAAGGGAGAGAGAGTGGCTTTTGGCTGTCACTGTTTGAAATATTCGTTCTTCCCCTCCACTCATCCGTTTTCTTTTCTCTCTTTAGATTCATTTTTTGCTGACCCTTTGTGTGGGTGCTGTGTTAAAGCTGAGGGCTCTAATGTATTGAGCTTAAAGTTATGATGTCTCTGCTGAACTGCTGCAGTCAGGAGGGTTTTGACAGTACCAGCGTTTTCAGTACCGAGACCAGTTGTAGTATTGCACTTTTTAATACCAAAATTATGCGGTCATAAGCTTCTCCTCAGCTAAACTAAAAGTATCACACTCCTTGTCCTTGTCATTTTATACGTTGAATGCCGAAGTGAACTCTGAATAACTTTAATGCTTCTACAATGACTAGGTTAGCTTAATGGATTATCACTGGCAACCATTCTGGGGTTAGTGTGGCTTTCCTAGCAGGATTTTTATTTATTTATTTTAGTAAGTCTCTGCGTGTTTATAATAAAGACACTTTTTATTCTGTCTTTTTCTCTCTGTAGGACGCATCTTCATCTATGTGCTGCTGTAGCGCAGGTTTAGGGAAAAAGGGCTTTTCTGTAATCTAGAGCAATCGTTTCTGGGAGTGAGTAATCCCATGCTGGTTTAGGCTAAAACAGTGGCTGACCTCTGCTGGCAGTGAGGACAATCACGCTCCCAGAGAGAAGCATCCTAATCTCTGTGTGCGCTCTCTCGTCCAAAGCCTCCCACTGTGACACTAAAGAAAGGACAAGCAGGGCTGAAAGAACTCAGTATTCCCATACTGCTCAGCTGTCAAGGGTGGCTATGAGAGAGAAAGAGAGAACGAGTGGAACAATACTCTATTAATACCATCTTGCCCAATCTTTAGCCAGCTGATTGTGATTTTACAGTCAGATGTGTTTGCGTGTGTGTGTGTTTTTGTTTTTTTAAATAGTATTGCTGTAGCTCTGTGAATACAGAAAACACGTGAACCCAGGCTATGCCAGTTAGATTTATGCCTACCTTTCACAGTGTCTCTCTCACTCTTTCTCTCTCTCTCTCGCTCTCTCTCTCACATACACTCTCTCTCTCTCTCTCTCTCTCTCTCTCTCTCTCTCTCTCTCTCTCTCTCTCACTCACACACACACACACACACACACACACACACACACACACACACACACACACACATAGAAGCACTATTCCAGTCCTTAGTAGTACATTTCTGCAGTGTCGCAGGCTAGAACACAAATTAGGCAAATATGTACTGTAACGCAGCATTATTAAAGGACGTACCAAGAGGTATGAAGAGCACTGCTTAGATGGTTAAATCTGCAGCTCTTTCAACCCTAACAAAATAAATCCATTCCTTATGCATGACAGAAGATGGTCTAGTTTGCACTTTTGTGTCACCACCAGTTGGGGGGGAGGGGGGGAGTGCACAGCAGACTGACAAACCTGTCAGACCAACTAAATAGCTATTAATGAACCCACTAGCTTGGGGGGGTTGGATGTTGTGGATGGAATTCTGTGAAATGGTGGCGTGGGCTGGTCCAGATCAAGGGGTTATTGAAATGGAATCAGCAGTGGGGTAGTGAGATAACGTAGAAACATGGAAGCATACAGTTCAACAAGAAATAATAGAATTGAGGTGGATGCAGCTAGTTGTGTAAAACTGCTAAACGTGTGTGTGTGAGAAATAAGGAAATGCATTTATTATTGCTTTGAGGTTACAAGTACGAGGCCTGTACTTTATTCGTGGAGTATTTAATTACTGGGGAAACCTGTAATTTCCATTTACATTCACTTATGTTTGATGCTTTTGTCCATACCTAATGCCTTAACCACTATGCTACCACTGGCCCGAACAGATCGTTTAAGGATGCATCTATTAGCATGCTTTGCCATTTGGGTGTCTGATGTTTCCCTTGTTTAATTAGCTGCTTGCTGCTGAAGGTAGCAGAGGGTTTGTGGAGGCCACAGTTAACACAGGCCATATGTATAAGACAAGAGATGCAAATGAGAGACAAGTTTCTCATGAGGCTAGTGCGTTCTTCATCAGAAGTTGATTAATTTTCTATACATTGCCTGATCTGTTCTTTGGCACTCGTGTGTTTTTGCAGGGTTGTGTAACTGGAGCAGAATAATGAAAATGGCAAACCATGGTCGATTGTTCGTTGCCGTTGGCCACATGTACTTGGAGGCTAGACATTTGATGCGATACCAGCACTAATGTTGCAGTCATCCTTCTTTTAACACTAGAAAACGTTCACAAAATCTGTTTGGTTTAAAAACTTTTGAGATTTATAATTACGAAATAAAGCATTATAAATGGCAGAATAGTGCTATTTAATAAGTTGACATTCTGTATCTTTAGTTTTAATACCCCCTTACCTAATCACTTCCTAATCATGAATGTGACACACACACGCGCACACACACAGAAGATGAATTTGGCATGAATGTCTGCCATCATATGAGCAAGGAGCTCTGTCCCTTTCTATAACGTTACACTGCCATAATCTGTGCAGCTTTCACTTAAAAGCACACTGGTTTTAATGCCGGACAGTTACTACTTGCTTTGAAGGGCAAAGCACAGGAGCTTATTTGTGATAAATAAAGTGATCGCCATCACTGTGGTGCAAACTGAGCAGACTTTTCACACACAGCAGTCTGTAGAATTTACTCCAGAATGGTGCAATAAAGAAAAATCATCTAGTGAGCGGCAGTTCTGCGGACGGAAACATCTTGTTGAGAGAGATGAAAGGAGAACGGACAGACTGTTTGGTGACAGAAAGACTACAGTAACTCATAATCATTCCGTATAATTGTGGTGAGCAGAAAAGCATCTCAGAATGCACATGTCAAAACTTGAGGCGGATGGGTTACATCAGCAGAAGACCACGTCGGGTTTCACTTCTGTCAGTCAGGAACAGAAAGCTAAGGCTTTAGTGGGTACAGGCTTACCAAACCTGGAGAGCTGAAGACTGGAGAAACGTAGCCTGGTCTGATGGATCTTGATTTCTGCTGAGGCACACAGATGGTAGGATCAGAACCATCTTCTAATGGCTACTTCCAACATGATAATGCACCATGTCACGAAGCAAAAGTCATCTCAAACTGATTTCATGAACATGACAATGAGTTCAGTGTTCTTCAGAGACCTTCCCAGTCACTGCATCTGAATCCAGTAGAACACCTTTGGGATGTGGGAGAACGGGAGATTTGCAGCATGAAAGTGCACATGAAAATCTGCAGGAACTGTGATTGAATAATCTCAACATGGACCAGAATCTCAAAGGACTGTTCATGAGCATCTTGTGGAATCCAAGTTTTAAGAGCAAAGTAAGGCCCTACCCAGTATTAATAGAGTGTTCCTAATAAAGTATTGTGTGAGTGTATACAACGAACACTTTTATATACCATTACTACTGCATGTCTCACTAACTGAAACACTCTGAGGCTAAATTTATTTCGCTTGCCTTGTGTGAACACAATGTTCACATGAAAAAGCGTTTTCGTAATGTAGACCTTGATGTGAATATCATGAAACTGTT
The DNA here is from genome assembly GCF_001660625.3 of Ictalurus punctatus. NCBI lineage: Eukaryota > Metazoa > Chordata > Actinopteri > Siluriformes > Ictaluridae > Ictalurus > Ictalurus punctatus. Next base: position 1,819,341 of record NC_030434.2, on the reverse strand, counting down.
GTGCAACGTGGAACAGCTTTTAAAACAGAGTTCCCAATACATACGGTCTACACCCTTCTAATTGGTGAGACTAACATCGGGAGAAGGGTATTCAGTACGGAGGTGAATGGAATAAACATTTCTGGTGTCTGCATCTTAACTAAAACCGAACGAGCAGCAACTGTTTGTCTAGGTGGTTACCTTAAAAACCCATATACACGCACACTCAAGTTTCTACCTTGGTCAAGTGATATTTAAAAAGACTAACTGACTTCCATCACAGATCATGGGATAATTTAGACATCATGAAAAAGGTGCATAGTAAAGGGGAAAAATAATTTTTTTTATTGCATTTACGACATTTGGCACAGTACAAATTCATGGTGCTTACAAGATAAATCTTTAAAGATCAACTTAAGTCTTTTTTCTCTTCAAGAAAAACTTATCAATATAAATAATTTCAATACTTTTTATTTATTTTGTTTTACTGCATTCTCTATAGTGTGGATTAGAAATTGCACAGAATGTCCTGTGAAAACACTACCCTCATTTCTTAAATTCAGGGCGGCATTTTAAACAACAACTCTTTAAATAGACATTACAAGGTAGAAAATAGTTCTGAACAACTTTTTATTGTCGTACAAAGACGTGTACGTGTTTGTGTGTGTGTGTGGGGGGGGGGGGGGGGGGGGGGGGGAATCCTTCTTCACATGGTGAAATTCTGAAATGTACAGCTTTTCCTGAACTGATGTTTGTTTCCACTGAAATCCATAAACACGCTTTTGTTTAAATTAAATGTAGTAAATGAGATGTACAAATTGTAAATATGACAATGAATACTAGGTCTATCTACATAGCAGTTTTATTCATAGAAGTCCAGCCCATACAGTAGCTGTTTAATGTTTAATAATAATAATAATAATAATAATAATAATCTGTATTTTACCTAAGAATGGAAAATAACATTTGAAACTATTTTAAGAGTCCTCGGGAACTCCTCTCTATATAATCTCATTTGAAATTATCTTAACCTGATTTAATATTATCATCCTGAGCAGACAAGCATTAGCAAGCACCTTACCTACCTCTGCATTTTGGGGGGGGGGGACGATACAAGAGTAGTGACACTATCCAAATATCAAATTTTGAGATGAGAATTGAGTAATGAGTTTAGTCATCATCATCCACATCAGTGTCTCTGTCATCACTTGGGGCAAACATCACTCATAGCATTTAAACACAAGCCTAATCAGCACCTCACCGTCAACTGCCTGCTTTTATATCGGTAGGAACATAATCGCTGATTGTCTAAATTTCCCATATTTTCATTATGTAAAGTGAATAAGCGCTTTTTTTCTGGTGTCATGGCCCAGGTGTATTGCACACACTTTGACAGCACTGTTTATGAACTGAATAGGCGTGAGTCCGTTTCATTATGGAACGTAACTGTCCAACAGTTTAATCAAAATATGACGTTCACTTTGTGAGGAAATCACACTTGGGTAGGACTGACGGAAGTGTGTTTATTAGACTGATCTCTGCAGGCTCAGAGCCAAGGCAATGTTCGAGAGTACATAAAAATATATCCACATTTTTTATACACATAATGTAATGGGCAGAAAAGCTCAGTTTTGGTAAATGTCCTCTTTTTTTTTTTCTTTTTCTTTTTTTTGTCTGTTTGCCAACACTTCACGGGTTTTCCCACACTCTCTCTCTCGCCCTCTTTCTCTAAAAGAACTCACCCCGTGTGTGTGTTTGTGTGTGTGTTTTGAGGGGAAGTGTTCTTTTAGATGAGTACTAGATTTGAGTCTCTTGTACTTTCTCCTTGTTATGTGTTTTTATGATGAAGGGCTCAGGCATAGTGCTGATACTGGATAAAGTTCGTGGAAGAGAGTTTCCAGTGCTGCAGTTTTCTGTCCATTTGTTTGTATGTCCCCAAGGCTTGTACGAGTTCTGAGTGCTATATTTTATCTCATGCTGGTTGAAATCCATTTCAGGTTTTTGGGGACTCAAGTCTTGTTTGTGACTAAAGTATTCTGCTTTGAGTGGCTTAAACACACCGTAGTCAGGTTTAAAATGACTACAATCCATCTTCAGGGGGCTGTAGTTGATACCAGATTTGTTAGGAATGTAATCAGATTTGGGCTTGTGCGTACTGTAGTCCATTTTGGGTTTGTGAATGGTGTAATCTGATTTGAAAGGGCTGAAGTCCAGTTTGACTGCTTGAGATGTGTAGTCGGGCTTATAAGTGCTATATCCAGGTTTGTAAGGACTCTGGTCATTTTTTTTGTGTAGGTGATAATCAGGCAGTGACTTGTGCATGTAGTTTGTAGGAGGTTTGTGAGAACTATAGTCCACTATTGCAAGTGTGTTGTAATCAAATTTGGACATGTGTTTAGTGTAGTCTGTCTTCAGAATGTCCGTAGTGTCGTCCGATTTGGTTTTGGAGGTGCTAAAATGAGGTTTGGGTTTGTGGATGCTGTAATCTGATTTGAGTTGAGGTGTATGGTAGCTGTAGTCTAGTTTGTGGGTGATGTAGTCTAATTTCTGAATGCTGTTATGGTCTCTTATCACTGGTAGTTTCACTGCCCCATCCCCTGACATACAGGCAGCAGATGCAGGTGGTGGTAGGTCCTCCTTATCGACATGAATAATCTCTACAGTCCTTGCTGCTGAAACTGTGCTCCTTTGTTGATGTCGCTTCCGCAGTTTATAGAACACAATTAGCATGACTGCTGCTAGTAATGTTACTGCCAGAAAGCACCCAATAATGATCTTCGTAGTCTTCATCACCTCATCCAGGCTGGTACTGGCGGGTCTGGATGGCTTCCCCGTTGTCAATTTTGACGTGGGCATGGCTGGCAGGCGGCTTGGTGGTATGTCAGTGCTTTGGAGAATGACTGTTGGTGTCGAGATGAAAACTGGTTGAAAGGCTGAAGGCGAAGTAGTAGTTGTGGTGCGTTGATTTGCTTCTGTAGTGGTCCGGGGTTTGGGTATGTTGGACATTGGGTCGAGAACTTTTACTGTAACTGTGTTGAAGTAGCTGAGGTTGGATGTGTTGAGCTCTGCTGCACTCACATTTAAATACGCTGAAGCATTGGATTTTCCAGCTGCATTGGACACCATGCAGGTGTACATGCCTGTGTCACCCACCAGCACATTTGAGAAGTTTAGAGTCCCATCCTTAACCACGGTTATGCGTGGGTGGTTGGTTGCATGTGTCAGTATAGTACCATTTGGTAAAAACCACTGCACTGATGACATAGATGCTGTTCTACATCGAAACTCTGCTACTCGATCAGCTGAAATATTGAGGTCTCTTGGAGCATCAGAAATGAAGGGCGCAGAACACTGCATTGCATCTGTGTCTCCTTGGGCTACATCCACCAGCTGACGACCTCTCATGTGTGCCGGTGAATGGCATCTGCCACAGCAGGTTGAGTTTGTACGGATGTACTGATGCAGCCACCGTGCTAACCACAGTGAGTCACAGTCGCAGTTCCAGGGATTATGATGGAGGTGCAGTTCCATCAGGTACCTCAGTGGGGAAAAGAGGTCGAAGGGTAGAGAGCTCAGGTTGTTGTGGGCTAGGTTTAGGTCTACCAGTGATGACAGGTCATCAAATGCATTACGTTCAATTAGTCCTATGTTAGAGTTCATGATCCATAGCTTTTTAAGTGAAGTCAGTCCTCTGAAGTAGCTGGGTTTGATCACAGGGAAAATGTTCTCGGAGATCTCCAACTCCTCCAGCACGAGCAGTGAGTTCAAGTAGGGAATCTCCCCTTTGATGTTGCACATACCCAAATTGAGGTACTTAAGGTTGACCAGACCTTCAAAGGCCCCATCAGAAATATATTGAAGCTTTCGCAGCTCGCCCAGGTCAAGTCGCATTAGAGAGGGCACACGATTGAAGGCATAAGATGGGATGCTTTCAATGGGGTTATTTCTGAGCCACAGTTCCCTCAACTTAGACAGATATTCAAAGGCCCCACTAGGTACCACAGTCAGCCGGTTATCAAAGAGCTCCAGGGTGTTCAGATTGGTCAGCCCATTGAAAGCTCCCACTTCGATCTCTCTAATGGCATTGCGTCCTAACTGGAGTACCTCCAGGTGATTGAGATGGCGAAAGGAGTCAGCTTGCACTGCCTCAATGACATTCTCCATTAGATTGAGGTGTCTTGTGTTGGCAGGAATGCCAGGGGGCACATGAGTGAGGCCACGACGGGTACACACCACCTTGCTGAGCTGGTTACTGCAGGAGCAGATAGGGGGGCAACCCTGAGTCCCCAGTGCACCCACCACCTCCTCCACATACACTTGCACCATGAGAAAGATGACAAAGAGCAGGGTAGCTTTCCTGACTCGATGTGCAGCTACACGCTCCAGGACACTCATGTTGTGGCACACTCATATTTCAACATGGTCTTGGGGAGGGGAGGGAGCAAGATTGGGGAGGATGGTGGTAAAAAGGGAACAACGGGAGGAATTTGTCTCCAGTTAAGAGGGCTAGCCCTACCCAGGGTTAAGCAAAACTCTGACTCGGTTTTCCATTTACTGTACTGGGGGTTGGGTCATTTTCAATGACAGGTGTATGAGAGCAAAAGGGATGGGTTCGGTGGGCAAAAGCCAAGCATTAATAAATTAGAAGGAAATGACCGACTATATGTATAAAAAGGGTTGGAAAGACCAGTAACCTACCTCGTTTAATTTACAGGTCCATTTTTTTTTTGATCACATAGGTGCATATTTGTACTCCTGTCTCCAAAGGCAAATCCTTTCAGGGTTTTTTTTTGGTAGAAAACAGAACATGAAATGATCACTAATAAATCCACAAATGAGTATATGAAGCAGTAGAGCTTTAGGCTAGGAAAACATTCCAGTTTTGCACAGACGCATGCGCCTTTGCTTGTTGACGCTCTGTCCGCAGATGGTTGTCCTTGGAAATTGCCGTTTGATGCCACCACTAAATACCTATTCTAAATCTCCATGGTGAATGCCTACATGCACTAAACCGAGGGAGAGAGAGTGCTGGGGGGAAAGGGAGGGGGTGGTAATAGAAAGAAGCATGAAAATTCCACTGTCTTTGCAAATGCTCTCCTCTTCTTTCGTTTGCCCTCCAGTTTTTTCCACTTATTTTTTTCCTGTTGCTGATGTTCTCCTGTCACTGCTTGTTTGTCGTTTGACTGTGTGGAGCCCGGTTAAAAAGGCTGACACACGCACTGCAGTCATTAGGTTATTTTTTTTCCCCCGATGTAGCTCTACACTCGCATATGGCGGCAGCTGCACCCTTCTTCACATGCTCTCCCTGCAATCCGTCGAATTCTTCAGAAAAGGTTGGACACAACGTAGCAGTAACTGTAAAAGAATCCGCTAAGGCTTGTTCACTGCAGAAAGCTGTCACTTGCGCTCAAGCATGCTCTCTTGTTCCCTTGAATGAGAGAGAAAGAGAGAGCGAGCGAGAGAGAGAGAGAGAGAGAGACCTTCTCCTCCCCTGCTATGACGCTGCATTGATCTGTATTGTATGGAGCTGAGATGAGTGTCCTTAGCTGAGAGCAGTTTTGGAGAGCTCATCCCCTTGTTGGCTGCCCGGGCGCCTGGCTCTAGCTGCTGGAGGACTGTTCTGGCAAGGAAAAAGTGCATCCCCACGGCAACAGCATTCTCATTCTCTCTGAAAGTCTCTCCCTCCCTACTCGTCTCTCTCTCTCTCTCTCTCTCTCTCTCTCTCTCTCTCTCTCTCTCTCTCTCTCTCTCTCTCTTGCTGCTGTTTCTGGCTCAATCTTTGTTCCGCTGCATTGTAGCAAGCAGATGAGACACAGGCTTATGCTCTCACTCCCCCTTTTGTCCTTCAGTGGAAGTGCAAATGTACTGCTGGCACATTTTGCTTCAAGCAGTGCATTGGTTTGATGCCGTTTTATTTGTGCATTAACATTCTCTCTCACCCTCTGTTGCTATCTCACCCTTTCTCACCCTCTTGCACTTCTGGGCTCTTGGAATTCTTTAAGTAATACAGATTTGCCCTATAAAAATCTTGTCCTGGTGGATTCAGGACTGCATAATGCTATTTTGCAGCTGCAGACTGGCTGGGGGTGGACTGCAGTGAGATAAAACAGCTCGCCCTGATTTTACAGATACCCACAGTCCAACTGATGGATGACTTGGGTCACACTCTGTAGCACCCAAAAGTACTTATGGAACAGGCACAGGGTGATACCATTTCCTTAGACAGGGTGTGTAACACTGGTTTAGCTGGGACTGGGAGAGGGCTGTGCAAGGATGGAGCATTTACCTGTCTCTATCATATCTCTCCTATCTGTCTCTGTCGCTCTCTCCCCCCTCTCTCCTCTCTCTTTCCCCTCTTTGTCTATTTCAATAGCTTTGAAACATTTGCTCAGAGCGCTAATGTAATGTAATGATGCAGTGCACATTTGTGAATAGCATGGCTTTGGGGGGCAGGGAGGGGAGTAAGTAATTGCTGTCTATAGCTTTACATTTTGCATATGTGAATTTATTTATTTTTAAATGCCAGGACCTAAGTTTCTCTTTAAAGGGACAGTCTGTCTATGGGTTTACATTCTAGCCAAGCCATCTACCAATGACCTTCATTATGCCCAGCTCTATTTGTCTTTGAGGCACAAGCTAGATTATGAAACTGCAGCCATGTCCCTTAAAATCAACCTTACTGGTGTTCCCCTTTGCTCAATGATGGTGGTGGCACGAGTTGGTTTTTCCCACTGAAAGCATTTCTAGAACCTCTAGTATTCGTATAATGAAAGGCTGCACCGTGTCTCCTACCGAGTTGCATCTAAATCAGACTGAAAGTGCAACTTGTAACCAATATCTAAAATAACAGTCTTTCAGTATTATTCTTTTTATCAAGCGATTTTGAGTTCTTTTGGGGTCCCCCCCCCTTCCTTTTTAAGTCTCCACTACCAGGTGCTGGAGGCATTATGTTTTCTGATTGTTTGTTCATGCGTCCATCCAAGATTATTGTTAGTAGAGTGGACATCTCGTGGATGAATTTATCAGCACTTTTCCACTGGAATGTAATTATTTGGGGGGGTTTTTTTTGGCCACTTCATGTGGCCAACATTTAAGTAAATACCTAGTTATCACATGATGAGATTACACCAGGTGCCTACCAAATCAACGAGCCACAGTACATGCCTTTTTTAAATCCACTTTGCTCAGTGTTGTAAGCCTTGGGCCAAGTTCATTTTGGGGTCATCTCCCTTTTGTAGTGCTAACGTCATTCCCATCACAAAGCCACCCGTGCGTCAAGAACTGGAAATCAGAAAATGGGAAGTGGATGGAACTTGCAGTGCAGCTCCTCCTTGCCACTAATAGATGTGTTTATAGATCAGTAGCACCATTATGAATTATGATTTACTGGAGGTTTGAGCTTATTTGAATGAACAACATGCTTATATTATTTTCTTGATATTATGAGGGAACACGGGTGCAGAAAGTGCCACGGGCATAGGAGATGGGGTCTGTCATCTAACGCAGTGTGTCCTCAGTAATGCAGTGTGCGCTTCAGTAATGGGTTCAGTTCCAATGTGTTTCTTTCCTAGTTTCCGAGTTAGACCTGTGACTGTGTGTATAATTTTTGAATATGGAAAATCTTTTTTTTTTTCTTCTTAAATAGTCTTATCTTGCTGTTTTTCTCAACCTTGTCTAGAGATCCAGGAACTGAGCAAAGTGAAATATAATTTGCACCAGTAGATGAATGTACAGTAGCTTGCATATAGTCCTAATCCATGAAAGCTGCTGTACAGGCATGACCTAGATATATTGAAAACTGTTATAAATCTCCTTAAACTAAGTACTGTGACATTTTAAAGGAAAGTGTTTTCTGCTGCAGTGCAGGATTTAACAGTGGTGGTGAAGTGCTGTATAGCTGGGGTGAGGAGGCAGTTAGCAGCACTTCCTGATTTTATTTTGTTGTAATGCACATCTTCTTGCAAATCGTGTGATAATAGGTTACCTTTACTGATATAGGTACCACTATGAGTTCAGCCATTGTTTTGTATAGAATTATATCATGAACAAAGATGATCAGGAGTATCTGCTCCATGTAACACCAGAGAGGTTGCTCATAGGGATGAGAGCTTAAAAGAGCAGCCCAAAAGATGGTACTTGATACTGCAGACTTGAACGTGTCTAAGAACGCCACAGAACGTGTTCACCGGGTTCCTGTTTAAACCAAAGGACATCAGCCTCCTCAGAAATGGAGTTGTCTTTGGCCCTTCTTGCCAGCATGTACTTCTCACCCCCAACCTGTCGCTCAGATGAACACCCAGGAATTTGTAGTCCTGCCTACCTTGATGTTCTCACCCTGGGTCCTGACTGAGGCTCTAGGGGACTTCTTATGGATTGGAGCAGCAGCGTGTGCATGTGGGCGAGAGTGTGCTTGTGTGCGAGAGAACACTCCCCCAGCATTAGTTAACTGAGAATCTCAAGGCTCGTCACAGAGCCCATCTGTCATAGCAGAGCCCAACACCCACTGCCTCTCATGCATGATAGTTATTTACCTTGCAGATGGAATGCTTAACTCCATCTCGAGTAACCATGGTTATCAGATCAAAATGTGAAGTGCCCTTATTGCCCGTCTTTCTCAACATGTGAATGTGTGAAAGAGTTTCAGTATATCAAATAGATTCATTTTCCTAGAACTTTCTCGATTCAGCATGCCGTGGGTGAGTACATCTGGTTGTCACAACAAGGGCTTTGTCTTAATTAAACAATATGGGTTTCACTCACACATATCAGCTGTCAGACGGAAAACAATGTGGTACTTCCCTTTCTTCTGTGGTGTGATGGCTGTCCAATCATCACTCCAGTTGAACCACAGTCCTGTATTAGGGATGTGTGTTGTTCGAGTGCGAGCTTTAATATCAGGGTTACGGTTAGTCTGCAGAGGTGTTTCTGGTTTGCACAGGTGTAACATGTGCTGAGCATTGTGTGAAAAGGACTCCCAACAGCTGAGTTTTGAATGTGTCTGGGTTTATTTAGGGTTTTTTTTTTTTTTTTTACCAGACATGCCATAGAATAGGGAAAGTGCAAGTGTATGAAAACAGTGTTTCTGCATCTTTCGAATTAAGCACGGGCTGAAGTCCAGCACCTTTCCCATTCCCTTTCACAAATGTACTAATTTCTCCTTTGTTTCTTGTTTCAGGTAGAGGTCGAGGTGGAGAGCATGGATAAAGCAGGCAACTTCATTGGTTGGCTTCACATCGAGGGGGTGAACCTATCTGTGGCATTGGTGGAGAACTCTCTCTCGAAGGTTCACTTCACAGCTGAGCGCAGTTCCTATTGCAAAACCTTGCTGTCTGCTGAAGATGTGGCCAGGCAGAGGAAAGACAAGGTTAGTGTGCGTGCGCGTGCACACACACACACACACACACACACACACACACACACACACACACACACACACACACACACACACACATGCACGGTAGATTAAATCCCTGATTAGTAATAGTCTCATTTACAATAAGCATTTTAGATAATATTTAGCAGTACTAGCTTAAGATCAAAAGGGTTAAAATAATGATCTTATTCAAGTAGCTATTCTGGTAAGCTTAGTTCTGAAAAGGCATTCTGCATTAAATATTATTGTCTTCATACTTTGTAGATCCACCTCCTCTACGGGGTGGTATCGCACAAATGTTTTAAAATAGAAAACTGCCAGCATGGAAGACTCATTATTGCAGATACTGACAGATGCCTGTGATTGCTTAGTGAAAGGAGAGAATGAGGTGTCCTTACCCACACCAAAGAGAAAGGTGTGAAAAGGGTGAAATTATGCTGTCGTTCATGAAGGGCTGTGGCATCATTGCAAATCGGTTCTCAATTTTGATGATAATATCAGGTCGACCTTCAGGATTATTCTGTTACTCTGCAATTTTCTTATAGTGGTAAGATCGGTTTTGGCGTCCGCACATATTCCCACACACGTGCACATACACACTCCCAAGATAAGCTGTGTGCAGAAGACGGGTTCAAGCTGGCAGATCCGAGGCTGATGATTCACTTAACAGCTCATTAATTTTCTTCATTACCTGCTTAGAAAAAAGTCTTCAGTGCAGAGCGAGGCTATTCATAGATCCTTAACCAATCGCACTTCTAAATGCATTCTCTCTTTCCATCTCTCCATCACTTTCTCTTACACACTTTGCTAAGATTTCTCTGTTCACTCTCATATATTTAACATGTTTTTTGTTTGTGGACTTTGTTTGTTAGTAAAATAAGATGCTAACACCTTGTTATCTTTTTCAACATACATCAGTGCTAATACCACAAACATGTTCATGCATCTGTGCTGATTTCACCCTTTTGGGATGGTCAGTGGAGCTGGATGAATCCACGAAGCAACACACACACGGCATACGGGAATATAAGGAAGAAACCTTGAGAGTAACCAGACTCAAAAGGGAACCCGTCCTCATCTGGGTGACACCAGATAGCGCGATTTATAAATAATTACTCTTCTATAACTGTGTGCTAGAGAGTTAACCAGTGCTAAGTGCTTTAAAACAAACTTGAGTATGAGCATCATTAGAGTTGTAACTTTAAGGCTCTCATAGCAACTAAAGTTATCGACTATTTAAAAGTGCCACAAAGCAGTACATTGAAACCTGTTTTTTGGTAATTTGATAGATTTGGGCCAATTATGAGGAAAAGCCAACAGAAGAGGTAGCCCAGCTGTCCGAAGTGAAGGAACGTGTGGCCAAGTACAGGCCGGTCTGCGTCACCGAAATCACAGACGGCCTGCACTTCTACGCACAGGACGTGGAAACTGGTGAGTAATAAGTCACTGGTCATCAGCGATCAGCATGGAAGTATAACAGTACTTCCAAAAAAAAAAAACAGTTTGTTATTTTGGACTCGTTAAGGAATATTCCCGAAAAGATTTTGAGGCGGTATTAAAACAGTAACGAAAAAACAGTAGTACCGTATGTGCATTACAGTACTAACATGCTAGTTACTTGAACTACTTTACATTTCCAGCATGTTTTCACCATCTGCTCAGAGTTGTGTTTTAAATCTCTTCATACCCAGTTTGATAAATGAGGCACAGAAACTGCTAGGCACAAACTAAGTGTACCAGACCCGCCAACCTTTACACCTTTTGTGTAGGAACGTCACATTTTAGTATATTGAGTATGCTGTGACTGCAGTTTTTCTCATCCAATCCGATTTATATTCTCAGGTCTGTCTTTTAGCTTGTAGTTGGCCCTCTTTTTACCCATGCTGTATAACAAATGCTGTTATAAACTTTGCCAACTAGGACCTAGGTATCTCTACAGGCTTTCCATGTTGACATACGGAGCCTCAGCAATACTGTTGGTTAGACTAGGATTGTTTTGTTTTGTTTTTTTGTCTCCCCTGAATTAATAATGCCATTTTAACTTGTATTAAGCACTTATCAGTATCAATGTGAGACAGTTTTCTTTAAACCTTTAGGATCGTTCCTTTTGCAAGAGACCGTTCGATTAAGCTTGCTGAGGAAGTGTGCCTTTTTTTTTTTTTGAAGCAGCGGAAACTGAAAGCATGTCATGTGCCCGAGTTCCTTACACTGCAGGAGTTCATGAGTAATTCTGGAAATCCGATGTAAACAAAAACGCTCAAAATTCTCCCAGCGGCACAATGTCATTAATTGCTTCCATCTTACAAAGCAGTAATTTAGCACACAGGCTGTGATTTGTCTCTTTCCATGCTTTCCTCCCTAGTCTTAGTCCTACTGTGAATAGAAGCTAAATAAGTCTTGCACGAGTGCTCTAATTTCCTCTCTGTAGCACGCTCTTACGCAAAGCCAGAAATGACAAGAATAGATTCCAAATAGGAAAACCTTATTTTCTGGAAAGGCTCGTGTTGTTTTTATAACCTTCTGACCTATCACTGACAGAATACACACACACACAGACACAATATGCCGTTCAGTAACCAAATGACTAGTTTGAATCCTGCTTACTGGGAGTTGAGCATCTCTTAGTGGTTCTTCCACATATCTTTTATCGACGCCTTGGGGTGGGTGATGTGACAAAAATATCGTATCACAATTTTTAAAAAAATGTTTTAAGTCTGAATCATGATCCACGATCTTATCATGATTCATTTTCATGTTGATTTTTAAGACTAGTTTGCAATTTACTGTACTTGAACAGAGCTGCCAAGCTAGTTTCCCTACTGAAGAAAATACTATAGCTCTACTAGGAAATGTCACACTTGGGCCAAAGTACCTTTTCAATTGCTGTATAATTGCTTGCTTTCCTTCTGTATGCCTGTGACTAATTTGTCTGTACACTATTGTGCTGGTTATTCTGGTTTGTTCCTGGCACGTCTTTATGTACAAGTAAGTCATACACACATTCAGGGACTCCGTTACACGGGCTACCATGGTGCCATTGCATTCTGAGGCGAATGTGCAGATAATGACATAAAGCACTAAAAGAGGAAATCGGTTTCATTTAGATTGAACAGTTGGGGTACTATATAAAGCAAAATCATTTACAATTCATTTACAGCAAATGCTTTGACTCTGTAATCGCAAAAGAATCTGTGCTCACCTTCTGTTCAGAGTGTAAGCAGTGTCTAATGGACACTCTGGATAGCTGTAATGTAGCCATTAGATAAAATGAACATGAATATCTATTTCTAAATGTTGAAAATATATTGATCACCCCATAACATTACAGTGTGCTATAAGCTGTAGCACAATCATTTTACATCAACTGAAACCCTGTAATTATGTTGAATTGACCAATCCCTGGCTCGGAAATGAGGAAAAACTGGCTCGTACTTACTTTGTTTTTGTGATTGCGACACATGTGTTGACATTCCCGTAGGGGAGTGAGCAGGTGTTGGTTGGGGTGAGTGGGTTCTCACTCAGTCCACTCGTGATACTGAGGGCTCTCCCCAGACATCTTTTCATGTTCTTTAAGCTGTTCTGATCACCTGTTACAGATCTTTGAGGTCAGCCACAGTGGAGTTGCTGTACCAGACTCTGATGCTGTAAAAAAAAAAAAAAAAAAAAAAAATGGGTGAGAATCCGGGGGTGTAGGCGTTGATGAACCTTCTTGATGCGCTTGATGTTCTCGGTGCACCAATCCACCAGCAGCTCCACCTCCTTCCTGCAGGCTATCTCATCACTGTTGTGAATCAGGCCTACCACAGAAGTGTCATCTGCATATTTAACTGTGGAGTTTGTGTTGTACCTGGCGACACACCCTGCATCGCCTGACTAAATGATCTCGCACGGCTGATGTGGTTTAGGGTCATTCGACTTACAAACTCTAACGAACATAATTTCACAAATGTAGCTGAACATTGTATTGTTCCAATGGCAGCCATCTTTGATTGGTGGAATAATTGTTTTCGTCAGCTCAGTATTGTCTGTTTCTCCTCTAGATCTTTGCTAATGTTTAGCAAATAATGTTTTTTCTGTTTGTTTGAATCTGTGCAGGTGCACAGCTAGAAAGCCTGATGGAGACCATGCGGGCGGAGATTGCAGAACAGCCACCTGTGGAGGGTGCCTTCACCCCACAAAGAGGGGACTACTGCATTGCCAAGTTCACTGATGGGGAATGGTAAGCACTTAAAAAAATCACAAGATGTATATCCTAGTAAAATGAGCACACAGAAATACAGAGAGCAACAGGAGCACCATGCCAGAATTTGGAGCTTCGAATTGTCTCCTAACTGCTCTCTAAATGCTGAGAGAACTGAACGGGGAACGCTATCAAGGGCTTGTTTTGGGTACTGTGTCAAACTATTTCTATTCAGCTCTGCCTTATGGAGGTTTAAATTTGAAAAAGTAATATGTGAAAGATCCCTGAAGGACAGGGGTTGCTCGGCAGGCTTGCGAGTGAGTATGTCAGCTGTAGTTGCTATAGTTGGGCGAGTCTGCAAGAGAAATATTAGGTCTGGTGACATCACTTCAACAGTGCATGTAATATTCCTTTGTATTTTGCTAGAAAGCGACTTTAATTATCCGTATCTGAGGCTACATGACAGGGAGGTTTGATGCAGTTATTGCCCTCCAGTCATCAGAGTGCTCAGAGATGGCTGCACAAGTACATTTATCCTTTACTAGTTTTGAATCTTTCTCTCCCCTCTTGTCCTGGTCCCTCTCATTACTGCTATTTTCCCTATGTGTGTGTGTCTCTCTCTCTCTCTCTCTCTCTCTCTCTCTCTCTCTCTCTCTCTCTCTCTCTCTCTCTCTCTAGGTACAGAGCTCGAGTGGAGAAGGTTGAATCTGCAGCAAAGGTTCACGTGTTCTACATAGACTATGGCAACGTGAGTAATAATGAATTGCACGTATGTGTGTCAGTGGGTGGTGAATACACAGTTAAAGTAACTGTAATTTTAATTACCTTTAAATGAGGGAATTAAGTAGTATATCCGGTTTTATAGTTGTAACCGTGCCTGTATATTATTAACATGGCTGTTAGAAGGGTTTGAATAATGGGTTGTCCCTAATGGGGGTGGAAGTAGTAAAGCTCTCTCCTCCCGTCTTCAGATTAATGACTCTTTCTGCCTGTCGAAGGCTTTGGTTAATAAATAGAGCCTCTTTGTGTGTGTGTATGTGTGTGTGTGTCATTCTACAGAGAGAGATCTTGTCTTCTGTACGTCTAGCAGCTCTTCCTTCTGCCTTCGGTATCCGTACCCTGCCTGCACAGGCCACAGAATACTGCTTTGCCTTTATCTTGGTCCCTCAAGATGTAAGTACATGCACAAACACCGACTGAATGCTGCTTTGTTCCCAAGGAAAACATTTCTATTCTAATAGGGTCTAAAAGCGCTATAACTTTCACTTTCACTCTGTCACACACCTCCTTTTTTTTTGCACATTGTTGAAATAATTTTCAGAATTATCATCATATCACAACATTATCACAGAAAGCCTTTGCTAATTTGTTACCATTATTTAAGACCATTTATGATTTAAGACTATTATCATTGTGATGTATTATTAATTAATGAATGATAAATGCTGAAATTCCGATTCGCCTCCTCCAGGAGGATGCACGGGCTGACGTGGTGGACTGCGTGGTGAGGGACATCCAGAACACACAGTGTCTGCTAAATGTGGAGTATGGTGGCACCTCTTGCCCTCACGTCACTCTGCAGTTCACAGACTCCAAAGACGATGTGGGCCTCGGCTTGGTCAAAGAGGGCCTGGTCATGGTGGACGTGCGCAAAGAGAAGCATCTGCAGAAAATGGTGAGGGATTTACATTATACCTGTCTCAACTGCAGAGAAAAGGCCATGAAACATGTAGACAAAATCAGATCAGGGCTGGTTTTCTCCTAATTGTATGTATTTATTTATTTGCTAATTGATTCGTCATGGGCAGCGCTCATTAATAAACAGTATCAACTGTATTGTAAATGAGCCAGACTTAGCCCAAAAAAAAGTCTAATTTCCATCTGTAGTCACTGGCCAGATGTTAATAGGTGCCTTAAAATAATTTACATTCAAATACAGTGCAACACTATTATAAAACATGCAAAATATATCTAACCTTCACAGCACAAAATGCAGAGTATATGTGTAGTCTATGGAGGTACATAGATATGCATACATGGTATTCAATAACACATACAGCCATTACAGTCACGGTTATGCATGCACATCTTTGTGTCATGTAATGAATTAAAGGATGTATCTAATGCACGTCATGTAATGCATTAAAGGCCATAATATTCTACAGTTATTAAATACCTAAACCTTTTATTGAATATTCAATTCAGAAATAATGGCACCATGTCTTCCCATTATCTCAGCTACTGTACTGATTTCAGCATCCAAGCCTTAATTTGCATTGTAATATTTTGACTAAATATACCTTAACAATATAATTTTTTTTATGCAGTGGCTTGCAAAAGTTTGGGCACCCCTGGTCAAAATTTCTGTAATTGAGAATAGCTAAGTAAGTAAAAGATGACCAGATTTCCAAATGGCATGCAGTTAAAAAATGACAAGATTTCTTTTTTTATTTCCATCTTCTACCGTTTCAAAATAACAAAAAAGGAAAAGAAGCCAAAGCAAAAGTTTGGGCACCCTGCATGGGCAATACATGGTAACACCCCCTTTGGCAAGTATCACAGCTTGTAAATGCTTTTTGTAGCCAGCTAAGAGTCTTTCGATTCTTGTTTGTGGGATTTTCACCCATTCTGCCTTGCAAAAGGCTTCTAGTTCTGTGAGATTGTCTTGCATGTACTGCTCTTTTGAGGTGTATCCACAGATTTTTGATGATGTTTTGTGCTTCTTGAGGTAGTCCATTGTGGATTTTGAGGTGTGTCTAGGATCATTATCCTGTTGTAGAAACCATCCTCTTCTCACCTTCAGCTTTTTTACAGACTGTGTGATGTTTGCTTGCAGAATTTGCTAATATTTAATTGAATCCATTCTTCCTTCTAACTGTGAAATGTTCCCCGTGCCATTGGCTGCATGACAAGCCCAAAGCATGATCGATCCAGCCCCGTGCTTAACTGTTGGAGAGGTGTTCTTTTCATGAAATTTTGCACCCTTTTTTCTCCAAACATACATTTGCTCACTGTTGCCAAAAAGTTCTATTTTAACTTTCTATTTCAAAATGCATCAGGCTTGTTTAGATGTTCATTTGCAAACTTCTGACACTGAATTTTGTGATGAGTATGCAGGAAAGGATTTGTTCTGTTCCATCCATGTTCTCATCCATGAAGGTCATACTTGTGCAGGGGGGACTCTCTGAAAGTTCTCTTGGTCTTCCAGAACTTAACTTGACCTCCACAATTCCTTTCAACTGCCATTTCTTAATTACATTACGAACTGAGGAAAAGTCTACCTGAAAACGCTTTGCTGTATTCTTATAGCCTTCTCATGCTTTGTGGACATCAATTATTTTATTTTTCTGAGTGCTAGGCAACTGCTTAGAGGAGCCCATGACTGCTGATTGTTGCTACAAGGTTTGAGGAGTCAGTGTTGTTATAAAGCTTTGAAAATTGCATCACCTGGCCTTTCCTAATGATGACTGTGTACAAGCCATAGCTCTTACGAGCTAATTAAGGTCTGAAACCTTAGTAAAAGTTATTTGAGAGCTCAAATCTCTTGGGCTGCCCAAACTTTTACATGATGCTCCTTTGCTTTTCTCTAAAATTGTACAAAAACAAAACAAATACACTAATCTTGATTCAAATGTTGAAAAGAATGTTCCATCTTTAACTTTATGCCTTTTGGAGATCAATTAATCTTCTACTCACTTAAATATTCACAGTAACAGAAATTTTGACCAGGGGTGCCCAAACTTTTGCATGCCACTGTAACAAGCAAATTATAAAATGTAGCTAGCCCATTAGCAAACTGCTTTTTTTGCGAGTTGGATCCATGGATATCATACTGTTGTCAGCAAATTCTGACCCTACTGTCTGCATGTCACAGCAGAAATCGAGATTCATCAGACCATGAGGTTACTCACGCCAGTCCATCTCACAACAGCCACTATGCCATGGTCCGAACCACTGAGATCACATGCTCCCCATTCAGATGTTTGATGTGAATACTAACTGAAGCTCTCGACTGTATACCCCTACTGTATATCTGCATGATTTATGCATCGATTCACCAATGAATGTAGTGAGTCAACAAAAAGTGAATAAAATAAATGAAATTCTGCAGTGTGAGCAGGCATTTAACTGCTGAAACATCAAGCATGCATGGTCCCCACCTTCCTACCAGCCACCAATGTGGAAAATCCACACTGTAACCTCATATTCATTCATGATTCATCCAGACCACCGGCATAGAGCTTTCTCAGCCATGTTCATTTACATGGTTGATTTTAAAACCACTGACTTGATGATGCAATGATATGATGCCTGAAGGGGAAGAGTTTTGGCAGTGATTACATAAACTCAAATTCAGTTTGTCTGCACTCTTTCCCAGAAGAGCTTAAGTGCCGTTGATATACTTACTCATTCACTTACCCCCTCTCCTATGATGCGCTTGTGTACAGTCCGGATGAAGAGGCCCAAGGGAGGTGTCGGGTTTTATTATGGTCTGATTGTATAACAAAAAAAAAAAAAGCCATGAGATCACATGGTTGTGGGAAGTGGGGATTTTTGGAACGGTCAGTATGGCTGACTGGAGAAGGAGAATGTAAAAAATCATCAATGTTGGGTCCCAAGTGCTACGTAGCCATGTTTAACCAAAACTGTAACTTTTAAAACCAGTATTAAGGATAAGGATTCTGGAACATGTTGTCAGGACTGTACTGTGGTATGTCTCAGGCACCTAAAGGGAAGTATCACCTGCTCTAAATTTGGACTAAGCACTGTTTCTTTTTTCTAGGTGACTGAGTATCTAAACGGCCAGGAGTCTGCGAAGAGTGCCAGGGTAAGTCCTCCCTCACCCTTGTCCCATTTTCCCTCTCAATATACACAAGTCACCATCAAAATGCACACCTCTATTCCACAACTAAGAAAAGCTAACAGCAAACTATTAGCAATGAAGGAAAATATTTGTTGGGTTTATCTTCTCTCTGTTTGCTTTACTATTTTCTGTCCTCCGCCTCTCTTTCGTTCCCCCCCCTCTTTCCTCTCGCCCCTTTCTAACTCCCTCCCCTGTCTTTCATTGGTGCATCCTGTACTCGTTTTTGGGTTGTTGTTTTTTGACTGCACATTGTACATGTTCCCCAAAAAGAAAGTCTTGTTCCTTCTTTGAACCGTTTGCACCTCTTTCCTTTTAGCTCAACATCTGGCGCTATGGAGATTTCCGTGCGGATGACGCAGATGAGTTTGGATACCGACGCTAAGTCCTGCCAGTCCAAAGATATGTTATGGAGGATGCATTAAACAGAGAGAAAAAACAGGAAAATATTTCAACAATCTTCTTATTGGTATAATTGAAACATTCACCTTTTTTTTTTTTTTTTTTTTTTTTTTTTAAATCTTTTCCCCCCATGCTTGGCGCATTTATTCTTTTCTGCTCTCTTTTATTTTTAAGTGAGTACAGAATTTACATGAAGATGCGTATAAAAGGACCAATTTACCATGAAATATTTTAGCCAATCTTTTATTTCAATTTCCATGATTCCTGTAGTATTTCCAGACAAGACACCCACACACTTTATTGTACAGCTTCAGTAGAGGTTTTTTGCACATCTTCCTGAGAAAATGCTTCCTTAATTATGAAATAATTTTCAATTTCTGAATTTATATGGATGTTATTTTGACGTTAGGTAAGCACACTCAAAAAGAAACGAACGAGTGTATTTTTTTAATGTACGAGTGTATTGTGTAAGGAAATGTTTTTCTCTGTGTGGCAAAAGAAAAGCTGCCAATGCCTAGACAAGCATTTGTTCAGTTCCTCTGGGATGTTTACATATAACAGTAATTTCTTTGTGTCCTCCATGTATCTCACTCTCTCCTACCATAGCAGATAAACTAGTGTTTGAAATGATTTCCTTCCAAGATAGACTTGGTCATTGTATTTAAATCTGCTAAATAAAAATGAGCAACGTCATTTCGTCTGCCTTGCTGAGAACGAATGAATGAATGGATTGCATTTCTGTCTGGTCTGCTTTCCCAATTATAGTAGATGATTATGGGAATTTTCCACCAAATAATTTGATCCAAAATGGTGCAACTTGACCACAATCAGCACAGAAAAGTAATTGTGCGTATGTTCCTTTGCATGTTAAAAGCTTAAATGAGACATGAACAACTAATCATGCCCAGTGGATACAGGATATTAATACAGTTGCTATAATACAGAGACAAATAATACACATCAGCACCCATGACATTAACAACCACTGTAAAGCCTGTTCTGTTTAATAACTGGTAATGTATTTGTATTTGTAATGTAATTCCCAGAGTACATCCATTTATCTATCTACATATTTTAGCACACTTTAAAGTTTTGCACCTTCTAAACTTAACCTATTTTTAAACAAGTATAAATAAACAAATCTGCACAAATGCTACAACAATTTGAATCCAGTTTATCTAACGTAAGCTAGAGCATGGTCATGGGTCTGTTCAAACTTCATCACAAACTTTGTGTCAAAATATTTACAAGAGCTTCAACATCAGTAACTGAGAAACATGCTGATCTTATATTTATTTATATATATATATATATATATATATATATATATATATATATATATATATATATATATATATATATATATATATATATATATATAGGGCTAAAAAAAAAAATAAATCATTGCTCAGTCTGATCCTCATGAAACCTTATGGCACAGGTTTCATGAGGATCAGACTGAGCAATGATTTTTTTTTTTTTAGCCCTATATATATATATATATATATATATATATATATATATATATATATATATATATATATATATATATATATATATATATATATATATATATATATATATATATATATAAATAAATATATATATATATATATATATATATATATATATATATATATATATATATATATATATATATATATATATATATATATATATATATATATATATATATATATATATATATATATATAAATAAATATAAGATCAGCATGTTTCTCAGTTACTGATGTTGAAGCTCTTGTACTCTGTCCTCAAGTGAGCTGCCAATTTTGGCCTCAATATTTCAATAGGGGGAGCTATAACATGCAACTGCTTGTCCTGTGAAGTTGACGTTTTTGCATGCTGCTTCTTTGAGAGAGGCTGTAAATGGGTTTCTAACAATGACTTGTTCACTGAAAACAATATGGCTATAATATCAGCCGAGTCCAAATTCAACAGGCATTTGACAGTCCCAGGCATGTTCCAGTCATCACAAAAATTTAATGATATGAATGATATGAGTTATGAATTGTCTAGTACCCTATACAATTTCACAGAAGTCAGCCAGTTGCAGGCTCTCTGGATTTCTTGCATTTTGTACTATGGCATTTCTGGCTGAACTATTATTCCTATATTTATATGAATTATAGATAAACATGGTATTTTCCTTGTCTATGTAGTTGTGTATTCATGAAGCACACAGATTGAAGCATTTCTCCACCTTGGTAGAAGGGGTTTAGTATTCTTACATATCTGAATATGAGCTCTTGTAGACACAGACTGTAATATACCACCACTGTGAGTGTAGTGAAGAATAAGAAATACAATTAATCAGATTTGGAGCATTTGTACATAAGGTTGTCCTGAGGATGCATACTCAATTTGGTATCAGTTATTATGCTGTTATTTAATATAATACGGCTTTAAGTTGTGGTCATGCAGTGTGTGTGTGTGTGTGTGTGTGTGTGTATGGTTTCCAGGATATTCTCCAGCTCCACTGCCAGCCTCACCAGTATAAAGTGCTTACTTGTAGGTGAGGTTAATTCTGTGCTGAGCTGTATGCTTGTAATTGTAATAATAAAAAAAAAAATTATTTATTTAAAACAATTAAGTAGGGATGTCTCCAGCTAGGCTCTATAAATTGTGTGTATTTGGATCTTTCTCTGTTTTTGCTATGGGAATGCTGGGTGAACTTTGTTGGCATTAGAGATTAAACAAGCAGGGGATGCATAAAATTAACATTTAAAAAAAAAAAACTTTTTTTTTAATGATTGTACAGTATATTAGAAACAATATGTATTGGGATACATTGTCTAGTTCTTTATACGTTTAACATTATTGCTGAATGGTATATTTATAAGGATTGTATTTTGATTGAGTTAGCATGGTGAAACCAGCATTTCTGAGCACAGCATCACTTGGCCATAGCATCACTACCATTGCAGCCATTTTTTTTCCAGAGTCCCTCCATTTTCACAGGCTCAAAAGTAATTGGACAATTGACTGATAAACAGTTTCATGGCCAGATGTGGCCTGTTTCCTCGTTATTTCAAGACAAATTAAGGAGATGAAAGGTCTGGAGTTGATTCCAAGTGTTGAATTTGCATTCGGTTGCTGTTCATGGGAACTCTCTATATGCGGTCCAAAGAGGTGTCGATGTAAGTGAAGGAGGCCATCATTAGGCTAAAAAAACAAAACCTACCTATCCGAGAGATAGCAGAAACAAATCAAACATTTGGTTCATTCTTAAAAAGAAGGAATGCACTGGTGAGCTCAGCAACACCAAAAGACCAACAGGAAGGCCACTGAAAACAACTAAAGTGGATGGTTGCAGAATTCTTTCCTTGGTGAAGAAAAACCCCGTCACAGCATCTACCCAAGTCAAGAACACTCTGGAGGAGGTAGGCGTATCATTGTCAAAGTCTACAATCAAAAGACGCCTTAGTGAATGTAAATATAGACGGTTTATCTCAAGATGCAAACCACTGTTAACACTCAAGAACAGAAAGGCCAGATTAGCTAAAAAAAAAAAAAAAAAAAAAAAATGCTAAAAAAGCCTGACCAGTTCTGATTCAAGATGAACTTGTACCAAAACGATGGGAAGAAAAAAGTATGGAGAAGGAAAGGAAGGGCTCATGATCCAAAGCATACCACATCATCTGTCAAACATGGTGGAGGAATTGTTATGGCATGGGCAGGTATGGCTGCCAATGGAACTGGGTCACTGGTGCTCGCTGATTGTGACTGCTGACAGAAGTAGCAGGATGAATACTGAAGTGTATAGAGCTATACGTTCTACTCAGATTCAGTCAAATGCCGCAAAACTGATAGTTTGGAATGGAATGTTCTTAACTGTCAGTCGGTCACCTGACTTCAACCCAACTGAGCTGTTTTTCACTTACTGAAGACAAAACTGAGGGCAGAAAGGTTTTAAACATTTAAAAAAAAAAAAAAAAAAAAAAAAAATTTTAAGTTGACAGTAATGTTGACTACCAACTTAGCCCATCTTTTTTTGGTAATTTTATTTCACTCTTCTTTGGGAAAAATGCTCCAGATCTATTAGATTGTGAGCAGATCTCTTTTCAATAGGATTTAGATCTGGGCTGGGATATTCCAAAAACACTGATCTTCTTCTGAAGCCGTTCCTTTTTTGACTTGGATTTGTGCCTATCCCAGAGGGCATGGGGCACAAGGTGGGGTACAGTACACATCCATTGCAGGATACAATCACACACACATTCTCACACCCATTCATACACTACGGACACGTTGGACATGCCAATCAGCCTACCATGCATGTCTTTGGACAGGGGGTGGAAACCGGAGAACCCGGAGGAAACCCCAAATCACGGGGAGAACATGCAAACTTTGCACACACAGGACAGCGGCGACAATCGAACCCTCGACCCTGGAGGTGTGAGGCGAACGTGCTAATCACTAAGCCTGGGGTAAAATTCAGTCTGGGGTAAGTTACAGTCTGCTGGTGCAGTAGAGCACTCAGGCAGGTTTTTGAATTTGACTGTCCAGAATAAATGTGATGCAGGCAAAACTCTGAAAGGTTCATAAAAGCAAAAAAGACACTTAAAATAGAACATGATGTATTGACATCCAGGGACCTCATTTATAAATTCTGAATGTACTCACAAACCACCCAAGTAAAAAGCAGGATTTCTAAAGAAATTCTTAGCAGGTAATTGGGCATATATTTACAAAAACTTTGACCAATGTTTAGAGACATCAGCAGCATTTTAGGAACAGCGGTAATTAGACACCCTGTGGATATGTAGGGAATGTTTTTGACATCTGGGGCAACACACTGCACTGGGACAAAGAAACAATCCCCGTTACAGCTCAGAATGTTGGGGAATGGGCTGCGGTGGCAAACGGCAGTCTGGCTGAGCTACCTCCATCTCCTGTATGAGAACCCAGTGGCCCTGGAGGAGGTGAACACGCAATGCCAGAGTTGGTTGAGGGAACTTTGGGGAGAGGGGCTATGCCGGAAGATGCCCACTATGGATCTCCTCAAGGGGCCTTCCCCCTTTTGGAGGAGCTAAACAAGCAGTGGGAAAGGGGGAAAATCCAGAGTCCATGTACCCTGGGCAGAGTGTGGGCAGAGTCCACGTACCCAAGCAGCAGCGGCAGAGATGGTGGCAGCAACAGTATGCAACGGACACGACGATGGAGGCAGTGCGGAAGCTGTGGCAGCGGAGCAGAGAAGATCTCAGCGAGGGTGAGAAACAGTGACTGTGGATGTTGCTGATGTCCTATGTCGGTGTGTTTGCAGCGAGTGAGGAAGACTGCATGCAAAATGAGTTAGTACAGCATCACATCAACACTGGCACTGCATCCCTGATTTGGCTGGGACACCATTTCCCTATCAGGAAGCGTCAGGTGGCCGAGCAGAAGCTGAAAGTGGACAACCCACTCTACCACCCGAGCCACAGCCGCCCCCACATGGGATTCGCATGGACATGCCAGAGTGTGGGCTGCAAACAGAAAAACAGGTTACGCCATTTTGGGATTTGTATGGGTTAATGTGACTGTACTGCCTGCAACTTGCCCATAACGGGCCAATGTGGGCATGTGTGCTGGGTTATACACTGCTAAAAGTCTGAATGGATCACACAAACACCCTTGCTGGAAAAAAAAACAAATAAATAAACAATAGAAACCATTACAGAAATTCTAATGGTTTCAACTACAAATACTATTACAAACCATCAGCTGTTCACCATTAAAACCATTATCATTATTGGTAACATAACATGCCACCAACAGAAAGCAACAATTCCAGTTTCCGCTGAAACCAACACAATTCCCTTTATAACCATTAAAACCATTACAAATTCTGTGAGGGTTTCTATTGTTTTTTGTTTGTTTTGTCAGTTATTGCACTCTTGTAATGTTGAGTGTTTTAATCAAGTGAAAATAGTAGTCACATATTCAGGCATTTCGAAGTAAACTTTTTTGAAACTATTTATTTATTTATTTTTACAAGTCTTCACCCTCATTGATAATATTACATATAAGGTTAGATTTAACGACAATTAAAACAACTTTTGTTCATTTTTGAACAGGCAACCCTCCCCAGCCCCACCCCCTGTTACACGACTGTACTGTACGTGTCACATTATTATGAAGAGAAAATGTTTAGTAGCACTATTCGTTTTGTTATTGACTGATTTGATTTTTTTTTTTTTTTTTGGTAAACGAACCGCTTCCGTTTGCCGTGTCAAACATCCGGAAGGGTGGGACCTGTCTTAAAGTTCTGCAAATCACATCAGTTTGTGTCATTTGGCGTGATTTTCTCTTTGAACGCGTTAAACAGGGTTCCCTGCGTGGTCCTGGGGAATAAACGGTGTTAAGGAGAAGAACATGGCGTGTGTTGTGTTGATTGGTGTTGTGTTGTGGTGTAACACCGCTCACCTGGATTAGGAGCTCAGGCGCCTGCTGCTTTTCTCCTGCTTGGATTAGGACTGCACAATGCTCCTCCGAGACCACTGAAATCCGGATTATTTCCCTCTCACTGAAGGTGATTTTTGATCATTTTGACGATTTAATTTGAGTTGAAATGAGTTGTGGACTGCAGAGTCGGGCAGGTGGTTGAAGATAGTTTTGTTTGTTTTGGGGTTTCTGTCGGAAGATTTAGTGCAACACCGAAGCGAAAATGTACTTTCGTTATTATTATCATTTATTTGTTTTTACCTTTTTAGAACAATTAAAATGTTTATTTATTTTTTTAACTTCCAGTACCATACAGTGTATATATACTTCCACGGCTGTTGTGTGGGTTTTTTGTAAATAGTGGCTCAAAAAAAAAAGCAAAAACGAGAAGTAGCTTGTTGTTACACATGAAGTGTGCGCGAGGAAGAGGGTTTGTGTCGAAGGTTTGTTATTTCTTTACCTTTTTAAAGACTATAAAGTGATGATCCAGTACAACATGACAGAGAAAGTGTAGATAATATTACAAGGGAGCACTCAGTCGAGGCGCAGTGCATCCCAGGATATCAGCTAGATTTCTAACAGCAGCCCCAGCAGTCCGTAATACAAATAATCTCATGCCCATACTCTGAGCATTTAATACCACTTTCTTTGCTCATGGGGTGATATAAGGACATGCTAACATTTTTTGTTTTGTTATATCAGTAATACATTGAGTTATAAACATGTCATTCCACCCCACGCTTTGTGAAAACTAACCCTGCTTTGATTTTATTTATTTATTTATTTTTAAAAACGTAATCACGTCTTATTTTCCTGTGTTTTATAGGTATTTCTTTCCTATGTGTGGACGTGTGCTGTTTCTGCTTTAGTGTTCATTCATCAGTGTTTTTACACTTGTAAATTTCAGTTGATAACTCAGTGTTGGCCTCTTTTCGAGACTTTATTACTTACAGGGGGAAAATAATGTCACAGGAGATCAGAAGAGATGTTAATGTGCTAGCTCTGCGTCTGCTAAAAAGGTGAACTTGGAAGTGTGTGTTGGAAGATGGGGGGAAATTGTGTCCTTGTTTTGTTTGACACGTTTTTGCTGACCCCTTATGGCCATTTCCAAAGGAAGAGGACAAACAATGATCAAGAGTGACAGGGACTCTTGTGTAAATGGATCACTTATAATAGAATATTTTAACCATGAAATATGTTGGCATCGATCATTTTGACGCTCGCCCCTTTGAATGTTTACCAGAACATTCCTGATTCCCATCACTTTGCCAATGTGATGAGAGGAAATGGACACTGTTGCAGACAAGCCCAAATTAGTGGCGGCTCCAATTTATTATACTGATAAAAGGATATACTAGTCATATACAGACCGAACACAAGACATGTATGTATAATGATAATGAGACTTTATTGGTCACATATACAGTAGAGCACAGTGAAATTGTTTTCTTCGCATACCCCAGCCTGTCAGGAAGCTGGGGTCAGAGCGCAGGGTCAGCCATGATACGGCGCCCCTGGAGCAGAGAGGGTTAAGGGCCTTGCCCAACAGTGGCAGGGCAGGGGCTTGAACTTCCGATCAGTAACCCAGAGCCTTAACCGCTAAGCCACGACAGCTGCAAGCAGAGATTAAGGGGTCAAGCATTTTCTGGCCCCACCCCTTAACGACAGAGGTAGAGCAGAAGACAACTGTCCAATCAGCACGTGTTCCCAAGAATATACATACCAAATTTGCTGGCAATATGTCAAACTATAGTTGAGATGTTACCTCACTTCCTGTTTTCAGAAGCCCTCCAAAGTTTCAAATGAAATCAAAGCTTGTTTAACATCAGGTCATGTTGCTAAACATGTATGCCAAGTTTGGTGTGAATAATTAAAAGCGTATTGGAGATGTGCCCTACCTCCCTGTTTGGTGACTTTGCAGTCAAATTTATTTGCATGTTCTGGACAAACTGTTCGACTTATCAAAAGTCCAAGACACAAGGTTTTTTTTTCAGTTGGTCTTGTGATGCTGTGATTCAGATTTTGTGATGATTGGACAAAATTTGTCCTTTTTTTTTTTTTTCCTGGTCCTTCACTCATGTATGTTATGGATGAACTATCCCACATAAAAAATAAAAATAAAAAAATCTAATAAAATCCAAGAAAAAAGTTTGTTCAGGTCTCACAATGCTGTGTTCCAAATTTGGTGTTAATTGGACAAAATTTATAGGGAAACGTTTTGAGAACATAAAAGGCGAAACATTTAATATGGCAGAAATTAACATCATGGTAACTACTAAACCCAACATGATCCAAAAAAAAAAATGGAGGAAAGAGGAATTGCATTTTTACTTTTTTTTTTAAATTATTATTATTTTATTTATTTTATTTTTTTTTGTAGTAAAAACTTAAAAAGTTTTTACTACAAACATGTTTCCTGTTGGTGGCAAAGTGATTGAGGGGCTTACACCAAAATTGCTGTGCCAGAAGCTCACTCCATCATTGTGCTAAATTTCATAAAAAGTGTACAAAGCATAGACTTCTATTTGGAATTATAATAATAATAGTAATAATCATCATCAATCATGATGATGATGATGCAGAAGAAAACATACAATTGCTATAAGTTGCCTGCGGAAGTCATTATTAAATGCAATGTTCCTGAATCATCTTGTTCTTTTTATTTCCCATGACCATCCTCTCAATATTTCAGTGTTCTGTGTTTAAGCTCACACAAATTTGTCTCTCAAAGATTATTTCAGAAAAACACTCATGCATTATCAATAATGCAAACTTGGGAGTGTGACCTGGAGGCTTCTGGTTTTCAACCCTAGTGAAAGAATGTGTGGATTAATCGCTCACAAACATCCAAAAAAAAAAAAACTTGGCACATCCTTTAATTCATTATAAGGTTATTCATCAGGCTTATGCTACACCATATAGATGTTATAATATGCGTTTAACATACTCATGTCATTTTTGGTTTAAAAACAAACAGCAGGCCTATGCCATAGTTAACACTGAACTACTGTCACAAAGCTTTAATAGTATTTCAGTGGAGGCACTATGTTTCCCTCAAAGCTCCGTTCTGCGTGGATTTGAGATGCTTCCACTGCCGCCCAAATTGAGTACCAACCACAAACCATGCCAGCTAGCTGTACAAACAGTACAAAAGTTCTCTGTTCTCTGAGTACTGGAGTACAGAAGACAGGAGTTTTTTGTACAGGAATATAGGGGTAGAATTGGCCAGAACTTTAAAAAAAACAAAACCTACTTGTAATGATAGTAAAAATGCTTTTTCTTCAGGCTCTCAACATGAATTCCATCTCTGTTAAGAACTGTCATCAAGATTGGGGGGGGCATTTCATATATTGGAGGTGAATCCTCTGGAAACCAGTTCACAACAATGCCTTGACCAATTCGTTCAATACGCCACCTCACTCTCTGTAATGATGCTGATCCCGAAAATCTATTTTTGAAGGCAGAAGCTGACTCATTTGGCATCACGTCATTCCTGCTACAATTAAACTAAAGCATGGTCAAGCACAGCTGCAGGTGAACTACATTGCCTCTTTACATGCTAACATGCCTGTGGATGCAACTAGCAAATTGTGGATACATCTTTTGCGTCAAACTGCACTTGATGTCTAAATGTAGGAAGAGTACCAACAGTCAGTTGTAATATTTAAAATTATTATATGGGAATTGTTTTGGTACTCATTGCACTCAAAGGAGTGTGTTTTGAGGACTCGTGTTTGGATAGCCCTTTATATCTGGATACTTGGATTTCGGATCTAAATCTAGAATTGGACGTTCAACAAGCACATATGGGTGTGATGGTCAGGTGTCCACACACTTTTGCCCATTCAGTGAAGTGCACGTCTGTGTGTTTAACGTAGTTCTGTGTATTGTATATGCATATTGTGCTGAGTCTAGAGCTGTGTGGTACGGCTTTGCTGTTGTGGTATGGCTGTAGGAGACCTGCTGTTAATATGGGAAATCTTTACACTAAGCTGTTGCCCTCATGACATAACTTGTGCTTTCACAAGTTGCACAATTGAGTAATATTTTGATTTGTAATCATTTGTTCATGGCAACGTGAGAAACATTAGGCATGGGGTTTAATCCTGTTTATCATCTGTCGTCTGTGTTCAAAGTACAGGATATTTTTTCATAACCAAAACCTTAATACTTTTTCCATAGAATTTTCCCGGAATGAATTTCACTGTGCTTTTTAATGTATATGTGACAAAGTCTTCTTCTTCTTCTTCTTCTTCTTCTTCTTCTTCTTCAAATGTGGTATTCTGCTGTTGTAGCCCAACTGTCACAAGGTTTGGCACACGGTGCTTTTAGTGATGCTTTTCTGCTCACCATGGTAAGAAATGGAGGTTATGTGAATTACAGTTTGAATTATATATGTGAATGTTTCTATTTTGCATACAGTTCTAGCATTTTAAAGGCTTACACCAAAAAATTAAAGGGAGGAAATCACAATTCTACTGAGAGACACCCAACCTAAATCTAAATTTATAACCTAATCTACTTATGAAAAACATAATTGCTGCTAAATTATAAAGAATGGTTAGTTTACAATGAGTTCTCACTTTCCTTATCGGCATCATCCTCATCATCAGAGGAAAGGCAGCATTAAAACACGTCATCGTCTTTTCACTTGACTGACCTCGGCTGATTCATTCACTCCTTCCTGTTCTGTTGACTAAATTTCTTATTATTAATACCTTTATGTAATTTAAACATTTTATAACTTTGTTCATTTATACCCCTAGATGACATACAATACCATTATCTGTATTCTATATCTTTTTAGTGAGTAGCTATTCATTTCTGTTTTTTCCTATTTGTATTTAAACTGGAAGTGGGTGTGGTCTATACCTAAAGTGTTGTTAGTTTCTTTGTAATGTGAATAACTGCCTTTTTTTTTTTTTTTTTTTAATTATTTGTCCTGGGATCCTGATGCCCACACCTAGGGAGTATTCCATGAGCAAGCTAACCCCTTTTTTTTTTTTTTTTTTTTTTTTTTTTTTAAAAGCCAGCCAGGTTGCTGAAATAAGCCTGCCTCATTTCCACCCATTTCTGGTTCCACAAACAAAGCTTAATCGTAGGCCCTGCTCCTGCTAAGTTTCCATGGCAATACAGACAGTATAAAATCTGGTTATGTAATCTTTTATATGAATTAGATGGGTAAAGTTTGGCACAACAAACTTTGATGTTGGCTTGACAAAGCCGGTCTGAAACTTTAAAATAGTTCGGTTTGAAATCTGAGGCTGATGTGCAGCCAATACATCTTGAGTTGGATAGATAGGGTGCCAGTACTTTGAGCTGGACGGATGGATGGACAGCTTTAAATATAATCTGTATGAATCTATGTTGACTATTTGTTGCAGCCCTACAAGAGTATGAATTTTGGATTTCGCACTATTTTTAGATTTAATAAATTACTGTGAGATTAAACATATTATTTAACATTAAGCCTTAATAATGTCGAAGGGTCTGTAACATTTTAATCATGTACCATCATTGAGAGTAACCTGTATCTCCACCTGTTGTTGTTGTTATTATTATTATTATTATTATTATTATTATTATTATTATTATTATTTTACCGAATAGTGTAGGTGACATTGCTTATAAGTACAGATGTGTGAGCACCGTTGTGTTTGATCTGACGAAAAGCCATTATTACATTATCACACTCTCAATCGTGCTGAATATCAGCATGGCTGCAATTAGCTGTGATGACCTGCGGCCGAATCACTGCTGTGCTCTTGCTTTTCGGACGTTGCTTAATTATCCAGGTTCACAAGCTCTTCAGATACAGAATCAGAATAGATTGTTCTTGCTTATTCTTTCCCTCCTGTATTTTTGTCCAAGAAAAACGGCTAAGCTACGCAAACATGGTGAGGATTTAATACCGAATGCTGAAATTTGTACACACCAGAATTCCAAGCTTAGACTGCAGGCTTGCATGCTACTCAGACAGTGGTTTTGTGAGATGAACTTAAGCCCATGTGTATTGCGTAATATCAGCTAGAGCAAGTCCAGTGATGCGTGCAGACTGTAAATACACAAAATATAGTGTATAAATATGCCATTTTAAATGAAATAATTCTATGAAACAATTAATTCATATTGCGTAATTAAATCAAGAAAAAAGTACGCACACGGACACACACGTTCACACACACTATGATTTCCTGACCTCACTTGTCAATTTAATTTGTGTGTCCAATTTACTTACTGTCAGCAGACACACAAAAAAATCAAAATGAAATAATTGACTGTGCCAGTTATTATTGTCCTTTTTCACACCTACCTAAGCTATTTTCGCTTTCTGATGATGTCAACACAAAATATTTAGAATATTTCTATTTTATTATGAGGAAAATAGAAAGTTCTGTATCGAGTGCCGCCCTGTGGCCTGAAAACCAAATCTGATCCAGTTAGAAGTTTGTGCATGATTTGCCTGAACAGAAAAAATTAATATGATTAATAATTAGGATCCTCTCAGTGTCCTGATCATGACAATTAGTCTTAATATATTTGTAAGTAAGCAAAGCAAAGGAACTTGTTTATGAAGTCTAGACGCAACTAAAAAATTTCTGTCCCAAATGTTCAATTGTTTTTATGACAATAAAAATTTGGCAAACATGAGAACTACTACTAATGGGCCACTTTAGAAATTCAAGTTAAGCACCTCTTCACAGGTGAAACACCAAAAATATAAAGCCTATACAGTGGGTTTGGAACATATTCATCCCTCTTCAGCTTTCGAAGACTTTGTGTTATAGATTTTATTTACAGTGTATTAAATATACGTTTTTCTTTTTTTTCTGCATATTTATCTACAAATGATAATCCATAATATTAAAGTATATTAAAAAATCTAGTATAGTATTCAGACTAGGCGAATGCACTCTGAATTGAACTCTGGTGCATCCTGTTTTCCTTGATTATCTTGATGTCTCTTGAATTGATTGGAGTCCACCAGTGGCCGGTTCACCATATTTGGGCATTATTAATCAGGCACACGTGTGTGTGTGTGTGTGTGTGTGTGTGTGTGTGTGTGTGTGTGTGTGTGTGTGTAAGATTTCACAATTCACAGTGCATGCCAAACCAAAAACCAATCCATGAAGTTCAAGGAACTCTTTTTAAGGATCTTGATCAAATTTACATTGCAAAGTGATGTATCAAGCAGAGAACACTACAAGTAGTGCTACCATACACGATCCATTAATTGAGTTCCAGAAGAAGCAAAGTGCACAGAGTAGAGGTGTAAGTGCAATATTTTTTGTTGTTGTTGTTTTGTTTTATGAGTTGGTTAGGTGTTCATGGAAGAACTGGGTCTTTAGCTGTTTTTTGAAGATTGTGAGAGATTCTGCGCTACGGATTGAGGTTGGAAGTTCATTCCACCACTGAGGAACAGTTAGTGTGAAGGTTCTGGAAAGGGACCTTGCGTCCACGCTGAGTGGGAACTACTAAACGTCGGTCGCTAATTGATCGCAGATTGCGTGAGGGAACGTAAGCCTTCAGGAGAGAGTTGAGGTAGGAGGGTGCTGTTCCTGACAAGGCCTTGTAGGTGAGCATCAAGACCTTGAATTTGATGTGGGTGGCTACAGGAAGCCAGTGGAGGGAGATGAAGAGGGGTGTGTAGAATTGTGTAAAGACATTCATCCAGGCATGAGTATGAAACAATTTCTAAAGCTTTCTAAAGAACGTTCTCAAGCCCACTGGGCTCTATCATTGTGAAATGGTAGAAACCACCTGGACTCCATAACCAGACTAGAAAATCTTTGGTCATGGAGGTGTCTAACAGAGCTTCAGAAGTCTTCTGGAAAGACAGCCATCTCAGAAATACTCCATCAACCAGGTTTTTATAGTACAGAAGCTAGAGGGAAGCTCATCCTGAGTAAAAGGCATATGGCAGGCACTTAAATGATTTCTGAGGAGACAAAAAATCTGAATAAAATTAGCAAAAATGTATAAAACCTTGTTTTCGCTTTGTCATTATGGGTTATTGTGTGTAGATTAATGTCCATATGAGTCAATTTTATCCACTTTAAATTAAATCTATAACAAAAAATGTGTCAACCAAAGGGGTAGCCTGTTTGCGGTACTGCTTGTCACGGAGAACATGGAGCAAGTCAATAGAGTAGAGCTACTGCTGCACAAAGTAGAGTAAAAGAAGAATTGTGTGACACGTTTATGAAATAAATAAGAAATAAGCAGCAAGGGCCTCAATGAAATTAATTTGATAGTATATCACAATTATCTTATGCTACAGGCTACTATCTAGTGAATTTTTCAAGTAAAGGCCTGTTCACACCGGGACGTTTTTAGCCACGTTTTTTTGTGTTCAAGCCCATGCGGTAAACGTGAGTGATGCTCTGCGGGAAAGTGCATATTCACTCCCTGACCGCAGATGGTGCTTATTGAAAAGCAGAAATACCCCGGAACACAAGGTGGCGCTGTCCACTCCAGCAGTCAGCCTCATGCTTTTTCCTCGTGTATGTATCGCGTAAGCTTTTCCACTACACAGCACCCAAACGATGGGGATGGTTAAGAGTTTTCAAAAAAAAAAAGGTACAAGCCAATGTACATGCAAAAAATAAGTAAAATGAAACTCCCCATGGAATCCTATTTGATCCACAACATCTCCCTCTTATCAGTATATTTTTGTAGTTGCTATGGTGTTTTTCATAACGCTCTCGATGTTAAGACACCAGCAGCTCCTTCAGCTTGCTTGCATCTTCTTCTTTAGCTGTTTCTTCTTCTTCTTCTGTTTCTTTTTGTTCTTCATTGGCAAGAGCGTTTTGTACTTCGCTATCAAGTGGTACTTTTGGGTGGCTGTGGCTCAGTTGGTAGAGCGGGTTGTCCACTAATCGTAGGGTTGGCGGTTCGATTCCCAGCCCAGGTGACTCCACATGTCAAAGTGTCCTTGGCCAAGACACTGTACTCCAAGTTGCTCCCGATGGTAAGCTAGCGCCTTGCATGGCAGCTCCTGCTACCATTGGTGTGTGAGTGTGTGTGTGTGTGTGAATGGGTGAATGAGACACAGTGTAAAGCGCTTTGGATAAAAGCGCTATATAAGTGTGCCATTTACCATTTACTTTTATGTAACTTCAGTGGCTCCGGGCACGAGAACAAAAGCATGAATCTCATTGGTTGGCCAGTTTTTGACCCGGCACGTCACTTGATGTTAAAGTTTGATGCTTTGATGCCACGCGTGTGAACACTCCCATTGACTGCCATTGGGGCGTTAAACAGACCATTTTTCGTGCTGAGAAAAACGTCCCAGTGTGAACGAGCCTTAAACCTCTAATAACAGTTGGGAGTCACAAGCATACAGTCTAGCAGCTTGTTTTCAGTGGTTTTATATGTAACTTGTGTTATTGAATTTTCTCCAATTTTACTTTATCGCAGATCTGCTGACCAAAACTTTGGAGGGGTAAATAATTTTTCCAATGCAAGAGGATTCCTCTCTGGTTAAGAGGTACACAACAAGGCAAGATGACTATAATGCCAAGAAGGCATGTCCTGTTAACAGGTGTTGCAACACCAGTATAGCAACCTTTAAATTTTTTAGCTGCCCAATAATACATTTAAAAGTTAATTATAATCCACAAAATCTTTTGAAAATCTTTGATTACAAGGTTTTATTGTTCCAAATTAATGAGAGAATTATACTGTCCAACTTTTTAAAAATATATATTTTTTAAAAAACGAGTTTACTTTTGTCAAAATTAAGTGTATAGCCTGAGAGTTTTCAACATTTATTGTGGGGATAGATTGAAGGATGCTAGAAATATATTGGAATGTCATCTGTGTACAAAGCAATCTTGTGTTCCTGAGACGCTCTGATTATTATATCTCGTAAAATGCACAACCTTGTCTCCATAGGTGATATGATAGGAAAGTTCCACTGTCACTGTTCCCTTGACACAAGTAAACAAACATCCACTATTCCAGACACAAGAAAAGTCACAAAAAGTAGACCAAACCTAATCATAACCCCATTAGCCTTTCTCCTTTTAAACAGAGCAGTAAACACAGGCTCACATCACACTTGATCTAAACCAGAGCAGCTAGGGCAGCTGTTTCAGTTAAGCTGATTCAGTCTTGCTTATAATCTAGACAAATGCCCATCTCATGATGAAAAGACCTTCACTGTTTAAAGTAAAACAGCTGACAATCCATTTTAGGGCACCTGGCCCTGTTTTGTCATTGTTGGACTGTGTCCGAATGCTGTTTTGGATGAAGGTCATGGCTGCTTCAAGGCTGTAGAGTGTTCTACACCATATTTAATACTGGTGGTCTTTTCACTTCGGAGAAGGCAGCATCCTTTTTTTTTGTCACATCTGGTGCAAAGTCAGGGAAGTTTTCCATGAAAGTAAATGTTCCATCTTGCATTTACATTTATGGCATTTGGCAGATGCCCTTTTCCAGAACGACTTACATTTCTCATTTAATCTCATGAGTAGCAATTGGGATCAGATTTGGCCTAGACTGATCTCCAGGTTGAGATAGAGGTATAGGTACCAGGAAGCAACTTATTATGCAGTAACTTTTTATGGCAAAAATGTTAAACTTGCCGGCGGAGCTCAGGACTTCAGTCTTACGATTGTAGTGGCAGACTGGAAGTCCCTCTTCTTGTTCTTATTGTTATACTTGATATGGGCTTCATACACTTTCTGAACTTTGTGCCAGTCTCAGCTACTTGCTCACCTTTGGTGCTTGTTACCTCACCTTTGGTATACACCTCTCAAGCACTCTAGCACAACTAACAGAGCAAACTTGGACAAGCTTGGAGTTCATTTGCAGATTTTGAGGGCTGCTGAAAACAGGAAGTGGGGCAATTTCTCAGCAATGGCTTAACATTTTTATCTTAAGATTTAGTACATCTCATTGGGAACAAATGTTGCTGGTCCTAGTGGCTTTTGGTCTTTCTCTAATGCTAAAGGGTGGGGACAAATAGTGCTTATTATTCTTATTGGTGCATTTCTTGATGCATGAAAAATAACACTTCAAGATCCAGTTTGTCTATGGTTTCTCAAATCGTGCTGACTTTGCTTTTTGTTTCACAGCTGTCTCAGATTTTCCACAAATCACGGTGTACTTTCAGAAACATTTGTGAGCCCATTTTACTGGCACTTCTCCAATCCTTTTAGAAGACATTCAGAGAAAGAACATTTGCACTGTTAAAACCTTAAATGCTATGAGTGCCCAGCCAAGGAGAATCCGTCTGAAGCCGTGGCTGCTGGCTCAGGTGAGCATTAATATTATTCTCTACTGAATGTTATTTTCATATAAACTGGTTTAGAGGATTGTAAGCAAAATGGGTATAGTTTTGACTATTTTTCAAGGAGACAGAAGACAAGGAGATGATTGTTTTTGGCTAGATTTATTTAAATGCTTGCAAAGGAGTTTAGTATATTGGCAATATATTGCTGCATGAATATTCCTAATAGTAATGATCACATTATCACTACAAATTTGGATTAATTTTATAGTATGGCTTCCACCCTTATTGTTTGGCAACATCCAGCACATCCTATTAGATTGCATTTTATTTATTTATTGATTTGTTTGTTTACTTATAGTTAATCATGTGACCAGTTAGTAAAGCCATGAGAACACTAAATCATGTTCATGAAATTGTAATGTGTGTGGATATATTCTGTTTTATTTAAATTCGCTGTTTCGGGTTGTCATATAAAAAAAAAACTAATGTTTTTGTTAATCTGATGCACTCACCTGCATTTGATGCATTTTAAGTGTAGTTCATTTATGTATTAAGAAAATTTGGTCCTCGAGATGAGCAATGTTAACTAAAAGGCTGTCTCTGCTGGACTTAACACTGCTCTTCTCTCAATCTGATGGAATGCAAGACAAAACATGTTCAAGGTCAGAATCATGTAAAGTTGAGACGCGCTTCAACTCCGAATTCATCCTGCATGTATAACTCTCATGCATGATGTGTGTATTGAAGCAGGCTAAACTGTAAACTGTGTGTTCTAGCCCTGTAAACGGGAGTCTATAAACATAGACCTGTTTCCTTCCCCCAGGTGAACAGTGGGAAATACCCTGGCCTCAATTGGCTGAATAAGGAGTGTCGCTTATTTCAGATACCCTGGAGACATGCCACACGCCATCTGCCAACCCCAGAGGAGGAAAACACTATATTCAAGGCAAGTCCTGCCTAATTTAGACATATTTAGACACATACTTTTGAGTTAATTGACACAAATTATTATTTACAGATAATTAAATATCTGTGTACCCCCCCCCCCCACGATCTGAAATATCCTTGATGGGATTATTTTGTTATTGTTTATTTTGTTATTTTAATTTCAGTGTCATTAATATTCATTAAGTTCTACATATGATTCATCTAGATTACTCTAAATCAAAGTAATAATATAAAATCTTATGGGCCTCCCAACCATTTTCATTTCCTAGATTTTTTTTGTTTGTTTCCTGACTGCTCATCATGAATAATTCGCAACTAGAAATTGACTGCAATCTGATGTAAAATCAGATTGTGTAACTCCACTATTGCAGATTCCACTGAGCGAACCAGACACAGCAGTCTGCACTTTTTTTTTTTCTTTAGTTTTTTTTAACCAGACACACATCAGTGTCTGACAAGACAGTGCCATTTTATAAGCAGCGTTTCTTTATTCCAGCAGTCATCTTTGCTGATGGTGTTTCATAGCTGGTCATAGCCATATGTTCTGTTCTAGCTACAAACTGAGTCCTGTTTCTGGCCTGTTCCAGTGTTGCAGTTCATGCAATCGTAGTCTGTGGTTCTTTTTCTAAACACGAAATGGAAACAATGATGAGCTTTTTCTATATTGCACATGCTGATGGTTGTCTTTCTTAGATGGCGGCATGATCAAGCACATTAAATTCACTGCTGAACTGCTCTGCCACTTCTGCTTGGCTCATGTCAAGCACCTTAATAAAACAATACATATACAATTCCAAAAATTTACAATTATAAATGTCTGTAAGAAATGATATGATATACGGTTGTTTTGGGGTTTGAGATCAAAATGAATATGAATGAATGAGATGATGGATCAGAGCTTCAGCTTTCATTTCCTCATATTTACTTCTAGATGTGTTAAACAATTTGTAGGTGAGCAAAAATATAGGAACACATAAGTCTTGAAGTAAATAACACTTAATATTTGGTTGCATATCCCCTGCTTGCAATAACTGCATCAAGCCTGCGACTCGCTGCCATCACCAAACTGACCTCCACAGACCTCAGGGGTGAAGGGTCATAGACTTTTGTTTTGGGGGGTTTTCTTCACATGGCTCATAATGTTTCTGTCATCAGCTGCTGCTGTTTTCCGTGGCCGGCCTGTTCTATGTCTGGTTGTTAGTACACCAGTGGGTTCTTGCTTTTTCAGGACATTCCAAATTGTTTGTGCAATGCCTCTGATTGATTTTCCCTCTTTTCTCAGATTCAGAATGACTTGCTCTTCTCCTATAGACAGCTGTCTGTTCTTCATGTTGGTTTATCCTTTTTAACAACAAATGCAGTCTTCACAGGTGAAACCCAGAGCTCAAGAGTAATAATGATGATGATGATGATAATAATAATAATAATTCCTTAGATTTATATAGCTCAAAACACTTTACATTGTATGTTGGGGAAATCTCGTCAACCACCACCAGCCACAGTGTGCCAGAACGCCAACCACACACCAGCTATTGGTGGAGAGGAGGGGAGAATGATGTAGCCAATTCAGGGATTGAGATTATTAGGGGGCCCTGATAGATAAGGGCCAATGAGGGAATTTCACCAGTACACCGGGGTTATACAGTGGGGAAGCCAGGCGAGAGCTGCAGGATGATATGGCTCTGGCAAACAATCAGTTTAAAAGGGCACACCTGGGTAACAAGAAACACCTGTCATTCACATCTTCCAGTATTTATCATCATTTGTTCAACACCTCTAGATGTAAATACAGTGAGAGGGGAAAAAAGTATTTGATCCCCTGCTGATTTTGTACGTTTGCCCACTGACAAAGAAATGATCATTCTATAATTTTAATGGTAGATTTATTTGAACAGTGAGAGACAGAATAACAACAAGAAAATCCAGAAAAACGCATGTCAAAAATGTTCTAAATTGATTTGCATTTTAATGAGGGAAAAATGTATTTGACCCCTCTGCAAAACATGACTTAGTACTTGGTGGCAAAACCCTTGTTGGCAATCACAGAGGTCAGATGTTTCTTGTAGTTGGCCACCAGGTTTGCACACATCTCAGGAGGGATTTTGTCCCACTCCTCTTTGGAGATCTTCTCCATGTCATTAAGGTTTCGGGGCTGACGTTTGGTAACTCGAACCTTCAGCTCCCTCCACAGATCTTCTATG
Source organism: Ictalurus punctatus (assembly GCF_001660625.3). NCBI lineage: Eukaryota > Metazoa > Chordata > Actinopteri > Siluriformes > Ictaluridae > Ictalurus > Ictalurus punctatus. The sequence continues at coordinate 1,779,711 of NC_030434.2, read as the reverse complement.
GGATTAAGGTCTGGAGACTGGCTAGGCCACTTCAGTACCTTAATGTGCTTCTACGTGAGCCACTCCTTTGTTGCCTTGGCCGTGTGTTTTGGGTCATTTTCATGCGGGAATACCCATCCACGACCCATTTTCAATGCCCTGGCTGAAGGAAGGAGGTTCTGACCCAAGATTTGACGGTACATGGCCCCGTCCATCGTCCCTTTGATGCGGTGAAGTTGTCCTGTCCCCTTAGCAGAAAAAACCCCCAAAGCATAACGTTTCCACCTCCATGTTTGATGGTGGGGATGGTGTTCCAGGGGTCATAGGCAGCATTCCTCCTCCTCCAAACACGGCGAGTTGAGTTGATGCCAAAGAGCTCCATTTTGGTCTCATCTGACCACAACACTTTCACCCAGTTGTCCTCTGAATCATTCAGATGTTCATTGGCAAACTTCAGACGGGCATGTATATGTGCTTTCTTGAGCAGCGGACCTTGCAGGCGCTGCAGGATTTCAGTCCTTCACGGCGTAGTGTGTTACCAATTGTTTTCTTGGTGACTATGGTCCCAGCTGCCTTGAGATCATTGACAAGATCCTCCCTGTAGTTCTGGGCTGATTCCTCACTGTTCTCATGATCATTGCAACTCCACGAGGTGAGATCTTGCATGGAGCCCCAGGCCGAGGGAGATTGACAGTTCTTTTGTGTTTCTTCCATTTGCGAATAATCGCACCAACTGTTGTCACCTTCTCACCAAGCTGCTTGGCAATGGTCTTGTAGCCCATTCCAGACTTGTGTAGGTCTACAATCTTGTCCCTGACATCCTTGGAGAGCTCTTTGGTCTTGGCCATAGTGGAGAGTTTGGAATCTGATTGATTGATTGCTTCTGTGGACAGGTGTTTTTTATACAGGTAACAAGCTGAGATTAGGAGCAGTCCCTTTAAGAGTGTGCTCCTAATCTCAGCTCGTTACCTGTATAAAAGACACCTGGGAGCCAGAAATCTTTCTGATTGAGAGGGGGTCAAATACTTATATTCTTACTTATTTCTCATTAAAATGCAAATCAATTTATAACATTTTTGACATGCGTTTTTCTGGATTTTTTTTTTTTGTTATTCTGTTTCTCACTGTTCAAATAAACCTACCATTAAAATTATAGACTGATCATTTCTTTGTCAGTGGGCAAACGTACAAAATCAGCAGGGGATCAAATACTTCTTTCCCTCACTGTATGAGGAAATGAACGCTGAAATTCTGATATATCGTCTCATATCAGTCTTTTAATCTCAAAGTCAAATGTCTTTGGTGTATAGCAAAAACAAAATCTTGCCTTGCTGTGCCAATACTTCCCGAGGGGACTGTATAAACTATATGACCAGAAGTTTGTGGACACCTAACCATCACACCCATGTGTGGGCCTTCCTCCTCCTCCTCACTGCCTGATCTCACTAATGCTCTGGTCACATCAGAAGTGAGAAACAAATGTGAGCTCAGTGACTTTGACTGTGGCAGGGTTGTTGGTCACTGAGGGAGGGGCAGAGGTGAGCAGAAGTGTTCAGTGGTGTCCCTGACATCAGTTTGAATTCTCATGCTGTGGTTTTATAAATGTTGATTAAAAGTTCAGAAACGTGACTGTGCATCAGATAAAAGAATGCACTGAATGTGTGTACCTTTTTAGGAGTATAGCACTATGCCATCATCTGTGTTTGTATTGAATTGTATTTTATATCAGGTTCATGCTCAAAACTTTTGTTTACGTGTTCATTTATTTCAACCTGAAGTGAGTATAGCCTTTACTAGTTTTTATTTATTTTATTTTTTTATGTGATTCCTATCACTGTCGTGAAAAGGGTGAAAAAACAACCTTTTTCTGTGGTTTTTGTGATGTAATAAACGTGGGAATTGTGCTATGACCTGGCAACAATCACCACAAGCTCCACGACATCTACATTAAAAGTGAAGGTTAAAACTGAGTTTAAAAAAAAAAAAAAACCTCATGCAACTGTTTTTTTTTTTTTGTTTGTTTCATAATGCAGGATCCCAATGTGCCCACCTAGTCTGAAGCTGGCAGTCTACAGTTTGTATCTGTATTCATATTCATTTAGGACTCATCTGCTCAATCTGAATAATATTTTTATTTTCAGTTACACCCCTAGTACCTATACATTCTAGTTTACTTACAGGGGGTTTTCCAAATTCTCATGAACAGCTTTGCAGAAGTGAAAGTGGTTCAAGTTTCAGTTCCCTCAGTGATGCATGAAGAAATTGGTCAAGAAGACCACCCCAAAACCACAAACTCTTTAAAACCTTTGCATACTACAGTCCCCCCTGAAAGTATTGGATAGGCCAATTCTATTACTATACACTGAACACATTTGTGTTTGAGATCAAAAGATGAATATGAAATGATAGATGAGAATTTTAGCTTTCATTTCCTCATTTACATCTAGATGTGTTAAACAACTTGGAACATGACACCTTTTTATTTGAACCCACGCATTCTTTTATTTGAACCCACACATTCAAAAATATTGGAACATGTGATTGGCAGGTGTTTCTTGTTACCCAGGTGTGTCCTGTTAAATTGATCGTTTAAAGAATTAATAACTCTGTATACCTACTCTTGGTTTTAACTTTCAGTTTCACCTGTGAAGACTGCATTTCTTGTTAAAAAGGATAAGCCAACAAAGACCAGAGAGCTGTGTATGGGAGAAAAGCAAGCCATTTTGAAACTGAGAAAAGTGGGAAAATCAAGCCATTGCACAAGCATTGGGCATAGCCAGTACCACAATTTGGAATGTCCTGGGGAACAAAAAAGAAACCACTGGTGTACTAACAACTAGACATGGTACAGGTCAGCCAAGGAGAACAACAGCAAGTCTCTGCACAAATCCAGTCTCTGGTGCATTTTTAAGCAAGATCTAATTAAGATCATAGAAAAAACAGCAGCAGTTGATGATGGAAACATTGTGGGAGCTATGAAGAAAAATCCAAAAACTTTAATCAGTGACATCACCCACAACCTCCACAGGGCAGGGGTGACGGTGTGAGTGGCCAGATTGGCTTTACAAAGAAATACAGAAATGTGCCACAAATGTTCTGGAATCAAGATGAACCTCTACCAAATTGATGGAAAGGCTGAGGTGTGGGGAAAGAAAGGATCTGCTCATGATCCAGAACATCCGAGCTCATCTGTGAAACATGGTGGAGGTAGTGTCATGGCTTGGACTTGCATGGCTGCTTCTGGAACAGGCTCACTGATCTTTATTGATGGTGGAACTCGTGATGGTCGCAGCAGAATAAATTCAGAAGTTTACAGGAACATTCTGTCTGCCAATGTACAGAGAAAATGCATCCAAATTAATCATTAGGAACTTCATTATGCAGCAAGACAATTATTCAAAACACACTGAAGTCTCAGCAAAGGACTTAATCGGTGGGGAAAGTGGAAGGATTTAGACTGGCCAAGTCAATCACCAGACCTTAACCCAACTGAGCAGCATTTCACCTCCTGAAGAGGAGACTGAAGGGAGAAACCCCCAAAAATAAACAACTGAAAGAAGCTGCAGTAAAAACCTGGAAAAGCATCACGAAAGAAAAATGCAACAGTTTGGTAATGTCAGTGAGTCACAGGCTTGATGCAGTTATTGCAAGCAAATATTAAGTGTTCTTTACTTTAAGACTTATTATTTTACTTTAAGTCTTTTCTTTTACTTTTGCTCACCTAAAAATTGGGTGGTCTGCCACAAAAGGTGCCATGTTCTAAGTTGTTTAACAAATCTTCTGTTTTGAGTGTTCATTGTTTAGCTGTTTTTGTGCTCGAATCCTGAATGTGGCCTGAATGAATTGATTTTATGAAACACCATTATGGGTTTTGCAGGTTTATTATTTAGTTAACAATCCACCCAAGGCCCCCTGACAAGAATTATTTTTTTATTTATTTTTTTTATTTTATTTTTTATATATATAAAAATATAAAAGGCCTGGGCACTGGAGACAGGGAAGTACCAGGAGGGTGTAGATGAGCCTGATCCGGCCAAGTGGAAGGCCAACCTGCGATGCGCCCTCAACAAGAGCCGTGAGTTTATGCTGAAGTATGATGGTACTAAGGAGACACCAATGCAACCATACAAGATTTATGAGGTGTGCGAACTGTCAGTAAATGGAGGTAAGAACAGGTTGTGAAAAGCTCACCGGTGTACTTTTTTTATTTTAAATAAAATTGTTGCGTTACCCTCAATGTTGTGTTTTTATCATTTTATGTTTTTGTTTGTTTGTTTGCTTGAATAATTCTGTGTTTTATGCTCTTTTAGATGAGTGTGAGGATGATGAGGAAGAGGTGAGCCTTGCAGATAGATTGTAAAGAATGCACATATTGAAATTGTTTTGCTCTTACCGTTTCAAAGTGTCTTTTTTTTTGTTTGTTTGTTTGTTTGTTTGTTTGTTTGTTTCAGCTACCAAATGTTGCACACCTCTCCATCAGTAAGTCCCTTTTTCTAAATTTAACATTCAGATTTATTTATTATTTGGTTTTATATTGACAAAAACTGTAAGTGCCTGACACCTGCACTGGCTGCAGAGAGCAAGAAATATGAAGTTCAGCTGAAATGGGTGGAAAAAATTGCTAGCTAAACTTGTTTATTTGATGTGGTGGCATCAGTTTGCTGCATTTGATGTAGAGGTTGATCCTCTTGTAGGACAACTAAATTGTTGACGACATAATATATTTAATACAAAAAGAAAAAGGAAAAACAGCCTACAATATAAGTGGTAAAACATAAAAAGCATAGATAAAGGAACATATAAAATACAGAAAATGGTAAATAAAATATATTATATACAGAAATGTACTGAAATATATAAAGACAAGCACAAACTGACAAATGGAATCAAAATTATATTTTTTTTGTTTGAGATTTGTTCATTGTGAGTGATTTACTTATCAATTAATATGTTCTGTGACAGACCCTTGTACGGTTGAGCCTCCAAGCTACCCAGCATTCCCAGCCAACCCAGTTGATACATTCCCTCTGCCATTCATGCCACCTGCTTTTCCTGATCACAGCCATATAGCTCCTACTGTGAAACAGGAGGAGCACCTACTCAGGGAAGCTGTTCCAAATGGATGTGGTCTGGGAACCAGGGTCATAGCACCATCTGCTGTTCCCCAAACTATTGTCATGCCAGACACCATGGCGGACAGTCCTATGCCAGAGGTGAGGCCTGAAGTAGAGAGCCAAGTGCACACATGCCTCTCTGACCTGCTGAGCAGTCCTCATATGCTGCCCCGTAAGCATGGAATTTTTCTTTATATTCTTACTTTTACTTATTGCAAAAAGACTTGAAGGCAAGCAGTGATATACTCAGATTACTATGCTGTAATTTCTAACTCTAATTTGAGGCTGTAGGTATGTCTAATTATTTATTAGACAAATTCAGCCAGATTATTATTTTTCACCTCTTTAGTTTAAAGCTCTTGAAGGTTGTTGGTTGTTTTTTTTTTTTTTAAATAACTTGTTTTACCTATACACACACTGACCTTGCTATGAGGACATCAAGGCCTGTACCTGGGTAATAAATTCGATATGGAAACGGCAATGTCCCATTGTGGTGGCAGAATTTAGTACCTACTGGGTGGAAAAACTTGCATCCAAAGACCCTATCAACAGTTTAGCTTTGCCCATAGACTTAATTGGCCATTACGTTTAGCTTTCACAAGAAGCTCTGCTACCGGACTTAGGTATGCAACGCACATATTAAAGGCTAAGGTCTGACATATCTATTATATAAATATGTGAGTAAACGTGAGAGCATACAGTATACAGTATGTCCAATAGTTTGTGGACCTCTGGCCATCACTCCCATAACATAACCAAGATTAATAAGCAATTGATGTTCATATTCTGTGTTGTAATATACACCGATCAGCCATAACATTAAAACCACTGACAGGTGAAGAGAATAATGTTGATTATGTCATTACAGTGACACCTGTCAAGGGGTGGGATATATTAGGCAGCAAGTGAACAGTTGATGTGTTGGAAACAGGAAAATGGACAAGCGTAAAGATCTGAGTGACTTTGAAAATGGCCAAATTGTGATGGCTAGACGACTGGGTCAGAGCATCTCCAAAACGACAGGTCTTGTGGGGTGTTCCCGGTATGCGGTGGTTAGTACCTACCAAAAGTTGTCCAAGGAATGACAACCGGTGACCTAGCGACAGAGTTGTAGGCTGTCAAGGCTCGTTGATTGTGCCTGGGGAGTGAAGGCTAGCCCGTCTGATCCGATCACACAGAAGAGCTACTGTAGCACAAACTGCTGAAAAGGATAGGAGTCAGAACACACAGTGAATCACAGCTTGCTGTGTATGGGGCTTCGTAGCTGCAGACCACTCACAGTGCCCATGCTGACCCCCTGTCCACAGCACCTCAATGGGCATGTGAGCATCAGAACTGGACCATAGAGCAGTGGAAGAAGGTGGCCTGGTCTGATTAATCCAATTTCTTTTACATCATGTGGATGGCCGGGTGCATGTGCGTCGCTTACCTGGGGAAGAGATGTCACCAGGTTGCACTGTGGGAAGAAAGCAAGCCGGCAGAGGTAGTGGGTCCTAGTATTCATGTGTACTTTGAAACATACTGCCTACCTAAATATTGTTGCAGACCCCAGTCTGAGCGTGTACAAAGCGGCGTGCTACGCTGTCCGACGTGCAGTGAAAGCCGCTGAACTCCAGTACAGGGAGCAGGTGGAGTCTCATTTCCAGCTCAATGACTCCTTATGCATTTGGCAGGAACTGAGGACAATCAATGCCTTCGGAGGCAGATCCACCTCCACAGTGAGCGCTAACTCTTCTCTGGCCAATGAGCAGAATACTTTCTGTGCATGCTTCGAGGATAACCTCGCTAGCTTTAGCCTAGCAGGAAGCAGCTCTGTTAGCGATGTTTGAGAGGGCTCTGAATCAACATCAGGAAAGCGGCCGGCTATGACCATGTACTGAGATCCTGCGCTGATCAGTTAGCTGAGTTGTTTACTTCCAGCTACAATGAGTCCCTAGCTGAGTGTGTGTGGTTCTCACCAGCTTTAAAAATACTGTTGTCACTCCTTTGCCAAAGAACAATAAGCCCTCTTGCCAAAATTACCATCATCCTGTAAAATCGCTTGTCATGAAGGTTTTTAAGAGGCTTATCTAAAATTCTATCTGCTCCTTCATCCCTGACCATAATCAACTCACTTCTGTTCACCCACCCCCTCAGTAGTTCTACCGAAGACGTGATCTCTCGTGTCCTACACACCATCACCCACAATGACCACAACAAAGGGAACTATGTGAGGCTGCTGTTAATAGACTATAGCTCAACATTCAATACCATAGTTCCACACAGTCTGGCCTCCAAGTTCTGGGACCTCGGCCTTTATGTTCCCATCTGTGACCGGGTGCTGGACTTCCTCACAGGAGTATGCCAGTTTATTTCCAACACCATCACCCTGAACACCAGAGTCCCACAAGGTAGAGCCCCTGCTCTACTCTCTCTACATACATGGCTGTGTATCCTCTCACAGCTCCACCTCTATCATCAAGTTTGCTGATGACCGTCAGTGGTTACAGTCTCTCTCTGAATGTCAGTAAAACCAAGGAGCTGGTTGTGGATTTTGGGAATTGGTGGCAGCAGCAGAACTACACCCCACTCAAGATCAGCGGGACCCCTGTGGAGAGAGTGAGCAGCTTCAGATACCTTGGAGTACACATTTCTGAAGACCTGACCTGGACTCATATCCAATCTCATGTGAAAAAAGCCAGACAACGGTGGTCATATCTGAGACTGCTGAGGAAATTCAGGGTCTCCCCAGCGATTCTGAAAACGTACTGTACTGGGGCTATAGATATTTTACTGACTCGGTGCATCTCAGCGTGGTACGGAAAATGCTCAATCGCTCTGCACAGAGTGATGCTTAGCTGAGCGCATCTCCGGGTCTGCTCTCCCCTTTCTACATGACATCTACACCCAGCGATGCAGTACAAAAGCTGCTAAAATCATCAGAGACTCCACCCACGCTGGTAACTGTCTGTTCAGCCTGCTGCAATCAGGCAAGCGCTTCTGTAGTCTGATTACTAAAACTGAGAAGCTCAGGGGAGCTTCTTCCCTTAGGACTCCATAAAGACTCTACAGTTCACTCTGCACTCCACTGACACTCTGAACACTACACTTTGCACTTACTACACATAACATGCAACATATTTTGTACGTCAATTTTTCATATTTCTTGTTTTATTTCTTATTGATTTCTGATAATAAAATAAAAATGTAGTATTTAATGCACAGTTGAAAGAGGAGTAGGCCAGGTTTTCATTTCACTGTAAGTTATTTACTGCATATAATTGTGTATGTGACACAAATCTTGGAGTACACCCCTTCATGGTAACAGTTTTACCTAATGGCGGTGCCCTCTTTCAGTAGGATAATGCAACCTGCCACACTGCAAAAAATTGTTCAGGAATGATTTGAGGAACATGACCGATTTCATGGTGTTGACTCGGCCTCTGATCGAGCGTCTGTGGAATATGCTGGACAAACAAGTCCGATACATGGAGGCCCCACCTCACAACTTAGAGGACTTGAAGGATCTGCTACGTCTTGGTGCCAGATAAACCGAGCACACCTTCAGAGGTCTTGTGGAGTCCATGCCTCAATGGGTCAGAGCTGTTTTCAAGGCACAAGGGAGACCTACTAATATTCAGCAGATGGTTATAATGTTATGGCTGATCGGTGTATGTGATCTGTGACATATTTCTGCAGTGTGGACCTCCTAATTTGGACTAACATTTTGACCCTTGTTACGGTCTTGCACACTGCCTGTCTTCAAATAGCGAGAGAAAACTGAGGGAACTTTGGGAGAATGTATCAAGTTTTGTTATATTGGAATTGAGAGTGCTGTGACAGCAAAACAGTTTCTAGGTAGGATGCTTAACAGGGTTGGTAAAAATCAGAAAACCGCGTTTCGGTATCGTCTCAATAAATGGCAAATGTCTTAACAAATCAGCTAAAATATTATTAGTTGGTAATCTCTGTTTGGGAAAGAAATCAGGGGTTTGAAACCATATGCTTACATGCTCCGTCACATTAGATAGAAGCTCCACATGGTGTCTGGTTGAACAGTTATGTTAGAAAAGGAAGACAGCCTTTATTTGTCACATACACTTTACAGTACTGGTGAAATTATTTTCTTCGCATATCCCAGCTTAATAGGAGGTTGGGGTCAGAACACCAGGTCAGCCATGTTACTAAAGAGAGGGTTATAGGATTCTTACAGATTATGGGGCTTGAACCTATAACCATCTGGTCACTAACCCAGAGCCTTTAACCTGCTGAATGTGAAAATGAATGTTCTTAACACTAAACAGACACAGATATATAGATATAGATAAAACATAAACAACTAACACCTGTAACCCCATTAGCCTAAATGCATGTGCATAACCAGCTGATGGTATGTATTACCTAGAACATAACAATTGATGCCATTGGTTGTCCCTTAGAAACAGCGTTGGCATTTCAGAGAAAGCCCCACACAGATACAGTAGTTTGATGTTAGTTTTATTATGTTAATTAGCTTACTACATCTTACTACCACCAGTATTAACCCCTGAATGGGGTTGTATTCACAAACAGTACCTAGAAATTAAATATTCGCTAGTTATTCATGTTTTTCATAACTACTTTAAGTATTACTTACCTTGACAATGGAACTTTGCTGATGTATATTTGATTAGACTTATTGATTACTACTTATTAATGCTTTTCATTATACACAAACTCTACATTTTTATTTGTCTTCCCTCTTGTTCTCAGTAACAGACCTCGACATTAAGTTCCAGTATCGCGGACTGACCGTGGGCTCTATGACTGTGAGTAATCCTCAGGGCTGTCGGCTTTATTCTGGTAATTTGGCACCAACACCGGAGCAAGTGGAGCTATTTGGGCCCATCACCCTGCACCAGGTGCTGTTCCCTGGAACTGCCGAGATCCAAAATGAGAAGCAGCGCTTCTACACTGAGCATCTGCTAGATGTGATGGACCGTGGCCTCATCCTGGAGATCCAAGGCCAGGACATCTATGCTGTGCGTTTGTGCCAGTGCAAAGTGTTCTGGTCTGGGCCGGGAGTGCCCGAGGAGGGTCAGCCCAACCCGATGGAAAGGGAGCGCAAGATCAATGTGTTCAGTCTCAATAACTTTCTGCAGGGTAAGCAGAGCTTTTAATTTGTGCAGATTAGTGTGACTGTATATTGGAATAAGGAAATAAAGTTCTACCATGAACATTATGCTATACCAGCATTAATAATAAACTGTTAAGAAAATGCAGTAGCCTGAAATATGGTGCAGTGTACAAAATGAAATGGTAGCAATGCACTCTGTAACATGTCTAAAATAACTTAACTTTAGAGGCTGTTCAGTTTAAATCGGTTGTATTTGTGTGGTACTTTTAACACCAGATGCTATCACAAAATTACAGATTCCTTATTTGTAGTTAGAGACTTTAGTGTAGTGGCAAGGAAAAAAAAACTTCCTGAGACCAAAAAAAAAAAAGCGGAACCAGGCTCAAAAAGGAGCACTTTCTCTTCGACTACACTGGATAGTGGAATTTTGATCATTATAGTATTAACTGTTTTAAGGTTTTAAAAAAAAAATAGTGAATGTGGTGGAAGATAGATAGGATGTTTGTTAATTGTAAAAATGAGTTCAGAAATGAGCCCTAAACAAGTTCGGGTGGATTGCAAGTGCTAATGGTCATGAGAGCTATTTTTGGAACGTGAAAGCCAGTTGGGTGACTGCAGGAGGTATGTTGTGCCAAAAATAAAATTTTGACTTTGCGTCAAAATGAAAATAAAAAGCGAATGAAAACGTAATATGGATAAATTATATACACAGAAACACAATTACATACACTGAAATAGACTTTTAAAAGATGATCCATAAACAGGATTTAGTGTAGTAAATCAGAGAAAATGATCATGAGTGTCATTTCAGGTGGTGCTTTCTTTCTCACTGTGGAAAGACAGTGGGGATGAAACCAGCTCCAGCTAGCTCTCAAATTAGGCAAAATCTTTTGTCGTGATTAGTTGCAAAATGATGACTAATATTATGTTCTTTTAAAGAAGAAACACTCCTGGCATGTTAAACATACTCCATATCATCTAATACTAGTGAAAAGGTATTTTGGAATCCATTCTTCATAAGACATGACAGTGTCTGAATAGCAACAGCTCAGTTAGTGTTAATTTCCATCAATAGATAGAACAGTGAACAGAGTAGACCTCGCATCGCAGTGCCATCTGTCAGAAATATGTATAACAGTAGAATTAACTCAATATATTGTAAAAAAAATCATCATCATCATCATAATTTTCTTGATGAGCCTGTGGGCAGGTTTAAAATGTGTCCAGGCTCTAGTTTGCCCATGTCTGATTTAGCAAATTGAAGATTAGGGCTTTAGTTTTATTAAAATGTGGTCGTTGATGGGCTTGGAGAGATCCAATCAATCGCTGACCCTGAGGTGGATGGCATTGTATGGCAGGCTGAAATGCGAATTCAAAAGGGTCTCATGGAAATGAGAGATTTGTATATGCATCCTAACTGATGACTTTATTAATGTATCTCTACTAATTATAGCATCATTTATAGTTCTAGGTTGCATTAATGCATACTGGATGCATTATATGTGAAATATTATTTTACATTAACAGAGTACATTCTTTAATTTAATACAACTGGTGTCTGATATTGTCTGAAGTTTAATATTATTTTGACAGTTGTGTGGTAAAGTTTAATAATGTGCACACACGTACTTGTAGCCATATTTTTGGTCTGCTGGGTCACATATTATAATGCTTAATTATACTCAGCTATCACCTACACCATGTTACACTATGTTTGGTGTTCTGATATGCTGAAGAAAATTAAATGATAAAATTATGCTTTTATTTATTTATTTATTTATTTGTGATAATGCATAATTACGTGGACAATTAAAATGCAAATAGCATTTTCATTTTTTCATTTCAACACCATCTTTGTGTACACAAAAAATGTCTATTAGGGGTTTCAATTTCATGAATCATGTATTCATGTAATCTTTATTTTTGTATCACAGAGCAAGCAATAACAGCCATACTGAAAGAGAGAGTAGAAGGTAGCACAGGCATAAAGGTACCATGGAAGTGGAGGGGACAGCAACTTTCCTCCACTCCACTGTCAGCAATATCCCAGTTAACCATAACTCCCTATGGCCATGAACCCCGAGATCTGCACCTTGGTTTGCATAATTAATTCTAGTTCCTTATGAATAAGCTGATGTGTCTTTTCCTCCTCTGACAGGACTCATCATGTACCAGAAGGGTGAGGTGCCGACTCCACCACCCTTTGAAATTTACTTCTGCTTTGGGGAGGATTGGCCTGACAGAAAACCCAAAGAGAAGAAGCTCATAATTGTCCAGGTGTGTAAATTCACTTGAGCTCAGGAATTCCCAATATGCAGTATATTATACATATAGCCAATTTCTATGATTGTGAAACCTATTTCTAGACATTATTAACTAATTTCATGCTTGTGTTGATGGCATATATTGTTTCTAATTATCTGTATCCAAGTTTCCAAGGCTAAAAATAATTTCAAACTGAAAACAAGCAGCAGCTGAGGCTCTTTTCATAGCACAAACTATGTAATATGTGCTGGTTCATGTCTCTGTGATCATAATCAGTGATGTCAGTCTTGTAGATAATACTTGACATTCATATACAGTATAAATGAAATTTCATGATGAGTGGTATTTTGCCAGTTCCTGGTAATATTGGTATTCATTTATTACCTGGTCTATCTGTTATATTAGAACAGTGGTTGTAGTATTTTAGAAAATCTGGGTCACAGAGATCCCAGAGCCTTTTGTTAATGTTTGATTATTTTGTAAGATCTTTGGGTAATTGAGTTTTTGACCTGTGACTGGTAGAGTCATCATAAAAAAAAAATTAAACAATTTAATATAAACCAAGTAAAGTACCAACTTTTTTTTTGTTGTTGTTTTGAGAATAGATTAGAGGCATACGTTTTGTGTGGCACTAGCAAACAAAAGAATAAATCCTTCGTAGGTAGTTCAGTGCTGCATGTTACAACTTGACAAGCATGTACAGAATACATGAACTCAACGGACAACTATTGATTGTGTGGTGCTGTTTTGTTGTTGCTGATTGTAATGGAAAAAGATCTGTGGTCAAGTTTAGAAAAGCAGTGTTTTGTTTTTGGAGGGCCTTGATATTATTATTTTATTTTTTTTTGCACATTTGCACTTTCATTTGTTTTGTTTTACAGCACAGGTTCCCAGCCCTGGTCCTGGAGTACCCCCTGTTCTGCACATTTTAACGCTTTCCCTGCTTCACACACTTCAACTCTGGAACGGCTGTTAATATGCTGATTAGTTAAAGAGCAGAGAAAACTCTCAAATGTAGAGAACAGGGAATACTCCAGAACCAGGGCTGCACCAGTCCCTTTAGGTAGAGATGAATTCGTCCTGGAATCACAATCAGGTGGCAGTCAACCAGCATTGTGGGTAATATAGGATACTGTTAATCAAAGAGAGAACGGACTAACTCTGACAAAGTTTAAACCATAAAAGTAAACTCTCAATTGAATCATCAACTAAATATTTTGCAAACTTGAAAATCACTATTTGATTATAAATATCGATATGCAGGTTATTCAGGGTGGATGCTTCCTTTAAGTCGTCTTGAATAAAATGCTGCAAGGTTGGCGTCCCTATAATTTGAAGATCTTCTTTGATCCATTCATGTTTCTCTCAATCCTGACACATCTCCCAGTGCTGTGAAACATCCCCACACATGTCACCACGCTGCTTTATTGTAGGAATTGAATGGCCATGGCGTAGTGCCTGCTTTTTGCCCTGCAAAAAGTTGGGTTCCAGCCACCTTACCATGTGTGTATGTGTAAGGCTAACTACTGTACACTAACCTGGCACTTTATTAGGAACACCTTTACACCCGATCATTCATGCAGTTATCCAATCAGAGAATCATGTGGCAGCAGCACGATGCATAAAATCGTACAGATACAGGTCAAGAGCTGCAGTTAATGTTCACATCAAACATCAGAATGAGGAAACTGTGATCTCTGTGACGTAAACCGTGGCATGGATGTTCTTACCAGATTGACTGGTTTGAGTATTTCAGAAGCACGTTCGCCTCACACTGCCAGGGTCGGGGGTTCGATTCCCGTGGCTCTGTGTGTGCGGAGTTTGCATGTTCTCCCCGTGCTGTGGGGGTTTCCTCCCCCAGTCCAAAGACATGCATGGTAGGTTAATTGGCATGTCTAACGTGTCCGTAGTGTATGAATGGGTGTGAGAGTGTGTATGTGATTGTGCCCTGCGATGGACTGGCACCCTGTCCAGGGTGTACCCCGCCTTGTGCACCATGCTCCCTGGGATAGGCTCCAGGTTCCCCGTGATCCTGAAAAGGATAAGCGGTATAGAAGATGGATGGATGGAGTATTTCAGAAACTGCTGATCTACTGGGATTTTCACACACGACAATCTCTAGAGTTTACACAGAATGGTTAAAAATAAAAAATTTCCTGTGTGGAGGGTAGGGACGTCACGAGTACCGATACTTTGGTACCACGTCGGTACCAACATTCTTAAAATGTGACTGTACTTGTTTTTCTAGGTACCGTTGATAATGAAGGTGTTGCTATGTGGTTGCTCTGTTATTCCATGTGATTGCTGAGGGGTTGCTAGTTGTGCTATTCCAGCTGGCTGGTTGCTAGCGTGGTACTAGGTGGGTGCTATGTTATCCCAGGTGGTTGCTGTGGTATTCCAGGTAGTTGCAAAGTGGTGCCATGCTATTTCATCTGGTTGCTAGAGTGTTGTTAGATGGTTGCGGTGGTATTCCAAGCGGTTGCTGTTACGGTGTTGCTACAGTAGGTAGGTGCTCTGGTATTCTAGAAAGTTGCTAGGTGGTTGCTGTGGGATTCCAGGTAATTGCTAGTGTGGTGTTAGGTGGATGCACTTGCTAGGTGTTTGCAATGATTTTCCTGGAGGTTGCTAGGGTGTTTCCATTCGGAAATAACCAAACAAATGAATATGAAATGGTACACATCAGGCAGAGCTGACAAAGCTGCACAGACTGGGTAATGGTTATCCTTTCCTGTGATTGAAATGGGTTAAACCTGCTAGCTTGCATCACGTAAAAAATTTTTGGACATGCCCCAAATGAACACAAGATATGTAGCCCTCTTTCATATGCATGGTTAGAAGCAAGTATAAACCAGGCCTTCTTCTCGTAGCTCTTGGGATAAACTTTTAATCCACTGCAGCACTGACTAGTTTGGTTACATGCAACAGAAGGAACCCTATAATCCAGTTATTTCAACTACATTTGTGTCCAGCCATGAATGTAACCTCCACACACATGCAGTCTCTATTAGAAATCTTGCTAGACAAAGAACAGGAACTTTTGGTTTACTGCTAAATAATTTTAAACAATGAAAAGTGAAATTATTTTAATTTGTGCACATTTGGTAATTAGACACTGCATTAGGCACTCTTTATATAAAAATAATAATAAAATAAAAAGTCAATTATATAACCCTTATGGCAGGGATGCCCACTTTGGAAAGTTTACATCCAACACACTAGGCTCTAATATTCAGGTTCTCCTAAAAGTGTTGACTAACAGGGATCAGGTAGATCACCTGATTCCAGGGCTGTAGATCCTCTAGGAGAACTATGTAAATCTTTCAATAGATAGTTCCTGAATAGGAGAAGGTTCTAAATAGATCCCTTTAGGAAGCAATCAACACTTAACTATACAAAGTAGTGTATGATTGCTGTACTATTTCAGCATTAGCTTGTGAGGTAAAGTGAGCTTTAATCTGTTCCAATGGTGCAACATCTTTATGTTGAATATTTGTGTTATGACTTTTTCAGTCAGCCAGGTCATTTCAAAATGCCTAGTAGTCCTTAAGTTACAGTGACTGGGATATTTGATTTGGGATATTATGTTTCTTAGATGATAATTGATGGAATGTAACGAATGATTGTTGAATAAGTCCAATTTTAAGTTGACCTCTCCTGTATTCAAAGCAATTCTGCATCCTCCTATTCCATCCCCCTTCCTTTCATTCAGGTCGTGCCTGTAGTGGCGAGGATCCTGACAGAGATGTTCTCCGGTGAGCTCTCGTGGTCCACAGACAGCATCCGCCTCCAGATCTCCAACCCTGATCTGAAAGACCAGACCGTTGAGCAGTTCAAGGAGCTCCACAGACTGTTGCAAAATCAACAGGCCCAGGCCTCATGGCACCAGAACATCCACTAACAATGTATACTCTGTTACATCACCACATGATCCAGCTGAGGAGGAATGCAGCTGCCCTGTATTGGTTTAAAAGAGTGCTTCTGGGATAATCTCCATTTGTATATGACACAGTATTGTTGTGGGGGATTATTTGATTAAACATTTTGTCCTGGTTCTTAGAATGAATGTCCCATACTCCGATTTGCCTATTTGAGCTATAGGTACTATTCAGGGAATAATACTGAAATGTTTACAACCTACAGTGCATTGCAGCTTGCCTGATGTGCCAAGTGACCGACGTTGTGATGATGATCACCATCATTATTACTGTTTTCTAATAATAAACACTGTTATAGGAATAGGAATAATAATAATAATAATAATAATAATAATAATGTCCAATGAATTGGTCGTTGAAACAAGTTTCCACTCATGGTCTTTGTTTCAAACTAAGGACTTTCCATTTCCGTATCTACTTGTAGTGCTGTATTACCAAAAATAACTACATTGGAACCATCAGG
This sequence comes from Ictalurus punctatus, assembly GCF_001660625.3. Taxonomy (NCBI): domain Eukaryota; kingdom Metazoa; phylum Chordata; class Actinopteri; order Siluriformes; family Ictaluridae; genus Ictalurus; species Ictalurus punctatus. The sequence goes on along the minus strand of NC_030434.2, from coordinate 1,762,860 downwards.
GCTGATTTAAGTGTTTGAATCTTGCATAAAATTGTCTGTTTTGTGCTAAAATGTTTTATTTTAACTGTGCATGGGTTTCAATAAATAACAGACTAGTTCTGGAGTTCTTATGATCTTTATCCAAACTTGAAATGCAATATACATACACTAATGCTTTTCATTTGTGACATCAGAACAATGTGCCCCACTGAAGAGTAAAACCTCAACTGCATTTCTCTTACATCACTTTCTCTTCAGTGAAAACAATACTTTCTTTTCATTCTTCCATGTTTTTTTGCTGTAGGTAGCCTTTGCAGGATAACTTTTTACTTTACATTCATGTAGCTCTCCAATCAGCCAATCAGGTGGCAGCAGCACAATGCATAAAATCATGCAGGTCAAGAGCTTCAGTTAATGTTCACATCAAACATCAGAATGAAGAAAAAGTGTGAGCTTTGTGATTTTAACTGTGGCATGGTTGCTGGTACCAGATGGGCTGGTTTGAGTGTTTCAGAAACTGCTGATCTCCTGGGGTTTTCACACACAACAGTCTAAGAGTTGTGCGAAAACCAAAAAAAACATCCTGTGAGTGGATGCAGGTTGGAACACCATGTTGTTGAGGGAGGATCAGAGGAGAATGACCAGACTAGTCTGAGCTGACAGGAAGTCTATAGTAACTCAAAAAGTCACTCTGTACAACTGTGGTGAGCAGGAAAGCATCTCAGAATGCACAACACATCTAACCTTGAGGTGGATGGGCTACAACAGCAGAAGACCACATCAGGTTCCACTCCTGTCAGCCAAAAACAGGCATTTCCACCCACCGAACTGTTGCTCACTCAGAATTGTGTTTTTCTGTGTAAACTCTACATGTGTGAAAACCAGCCCATCTGGTACCAACATCCATGCCACTGTTAAAGTCACACTTTAGAGATCACACTTCTTCATTCTAATGTTTGATGTGAACATTAACTGAAGCTCTTGCCCTGTATCTGCATGATTTTATGTATTATACTGCTGCCACATGATTGGCTGATTAGATAACTGCAAGACTGTGCAGGCGTACACATGTTCCTAATGAAGAGGATGACAAATGTATGTCGCAGGGACGTCCCCCAGAGCAACATGGCAAAGTTCCTGTGGATATTTTTTGGGTTGTTTGTTTGTTTTTACCCAATATGGAATAACTTCTGTTCCATTATGTTTTACAGCATTGTTTTATTGACTTCATGAATAGATTTGTACAGCTCTTGCGGTTTGGACGCTAAACCGTTATGCCGCATTTTACCTTATTTTGTGGTCAAATGCTGGAGATTATATCATCATCCTGTCGGTGTTTAATCGAGTGTGAACAAAATTTAGCCATGAAGCAATGAAGTTGGTCAGCAACCATATATAGATGGACCCAGTCACCTGTCTTGTTTGCTGCCTTCAGCATCCAACATGCTCTTCTTTTGTTAGAGTGTATTAAAGCATCTGTGGTGAGATGTTTCTTCTTCAATGTGAAGATCTTAAGAGAGCTGTGCATACACGAATGCCCTGAAACATCAATGAAATGAAGCGATGTTGTAAAGAAAAGTGGGGTAAGATTTCTCCAAAATGATGAGACTCCTGCAGAATAACATTTACTCTGAGATATTGTTCCTGAAGGAAGTTTTTACATGTTACTGAATTATAGGCTGTACTTATTTTTTCCTACCTGGTCTCTAAATGTTTACTTTTAGGGGGGAAATGACTACACATTGAGATCTGCTGTGGTTTGTGGATAGAAGTTGCTGCAGACCACACAATTGTTATTTAGGCCCTGATAAATAAAAACATAGAATTGAAGGAGGGTGTACTTTTTTTCCCTCCATAACTGTATACTGCTTTAAATGCTGTCCCAATGTCCCAAACTCACCCTATTGTAGCTAACCGTCCAAAAATGTTTTGTCTCCCACACACACAATTTGTAGTTCACTTGAAATTACAAATGGACAAATTATGCTTTTGTTTCGAAAAAGAAAAAAAAAAACTCAAGGCTAAAAGGTATGCTTTGTCCCAAGGTTAATGTGATAGTCCGTCCATTTTGAATGGTGTTGTGGCCAACGTTTTAGCTCCTGTGATTTCTAAGTGTTCCCATTCAGTCTTGGTCCAATATTACGATGATGTCCTTGCGATGTACTTGTGATGATCAGCACTCACACTTAAAGATTGTGAGTGCTGCACTGAGAGCCTTGCTGGATTTTTACTCCACCTTACCAAAGCACAACAGTTTCAGTCTGAAGTCTGACCTTTTTTGGGTCAAAGAATTGGTTGTCATGGGTAAAAAAAAAAAAAAAAAGCCCTTCCTGAGCATCATTTGCTACATTATCCCAAACTCCCAGTCACAGGACTGATATCATTGATGGGAATCTCCCGCTCCCCTCCTCCCTGTCCTGTGTCCTAATTTCTCATGAATCAATCATCTTTGATATTGCTTCATTTTTTTTTTGTATTCTAAATTTCTTGTTAATTACATCTCTGATTGCAAAATCATTGGCCACAGCAACACACAAAAAACCTTGAATATTTGAGTGAGATTTATTTTTCAGCAGGATCAGAAGGTAGCTCAATATAATATTTCTGTGCATAACCCAGTACAAGGAATCTTTGCATCATTATCCACCTGTGAAAAGTCATTCTCCCACGTCCTTATTAGTGGAACTAGACCCTGAGAGAACCAGAACCAGGTGGTTAGACTTGTCACAAATTAAACCTCTTCCTAATGCTAATAACACACTTACAGCTGTTACAGAAGAAAGTAGAAAAGGATGATTAAAATTTTCAGGTTGGTGATTCAGCAAGAGCTCAGCCTTTTCCCCACAGCAAAATGTTTTGCATGTAGGGTACACGGTGGCTTAGTGGTTAGCATGTTCGCCTCACCCCTCCCGGGTTGGGGGTTCGATTCCCGCCGCTGCCCTATGCGTGCGGAGTTTGTCTTCCAGCCCTGTATGGCCCATCCTGATACTCTACTTCTGCTTGACACTCTAGTATACAGTAATAAAAGGGAATTATTTACAGTATAATCACACTATCACCCATATGAGGATTGGTTCCTCTCAAGGTTTCTTAATGATGTCTCGGGGAGTTTTTCCTCACCACCATCATTAGGGATGCTGGTTGCAATTGAAATTGCACTGTTGTGCTAATCTGTATGTGGATTTTTTAAAATGCTGACAGGGTTACTTAAAAAACATGGTCACTGTCAACCAATCAGCTTTCAGCACACATTTCACATAATTAGCACTGAGCTATTTGCACTTTTTTAAAAAATAATAATAAATGTAAAAAAATTAGTATGATCAACTATTGTTTCTTTATTGTTCTATGTAACCTGGCAATAAATTATTTTGGGCTTTTTTGTTGTTGTTGTTATTAGGGGTCCAAGCACCAAAGGCACAAACATTGGGCACAGGCAGTACAACAATTTGGAATGTCTTGAAAAAGAAAGAAAGCATTGGCGTACTACCAACTAGACACCAAATGGGTCGGCCAAGGAAAACAGCAGCAGCAATTGATGACAGAAAAATTGTGAGTGCAGTGAAGAAAAACCCCAAAACAACAGTCAGTAACATCACCAACAACCTCCACAGGGCAGGGGCACAATCTACCATTCCATGAAGACTTCGAGAGCAGAAATATAGAGGCCATACCACAAGATGCAAACCACTCATCAGCAGTAAGAATTAGAAAGCCAGATTAGAATTCATAAAGAAATACAGAGATGAGCCTCAGAGGATCTGGAACCAAGCTGAACCACTACCAAAGTGATGGAAAGGCCAAAGTGTGGAGAAAAAAAGGATCCGCTCATGATCAAAAACATACGAGCTCATCTGTGAAACATTGTGGAGGTAGTGTCATTGCTTGCATGGCTGCTTCTGGAGCAGGATCACTAATCTTTATTGATGATGGAACTCATGATGGTAGCAGCAGAATGAATTCAGAAGTTTACATAAACAATATGTCTTCCAATTTACAGAGAAATGCATCCAAATTAATCAGGAGGAACTTCATCATGCAGCAAGACAACGATCCAAAACACAATGACAACTCAACAAAGGACTTCATCTGGGGGAAAGTGGAAGGTTTTAGACTGGACATGTCAATCACCAGACCTTCACCCAACTGAGCAACATTTCACCTCCTGAAGAGGAGACTGAAGGGAGTACCCCCCCCACCCCCCCCCCCCCCCCCCCCCCCAAAAAAAAAAAAAAAAAACTGAAACGGGCTGTGGTAAAAACCGGGAAAAGCATCACAAAAGAAAAAATACAACAATTTGGTGGTCAGTGAATCACATTCTTGATGCAGATATTGTAAGCAAATGTTAAGTGTAAAGACTGTCGTACTAATCTGTTAAATTACTTTTGCTCATCTAAAAATTGGGTTGTCTACTACCAAAGGTGCCATGTTCTAAGTTGTTTAACACATCTAGATATAAATATCAGGAAATGAAAGCTGAAATTCTGTTCTCTTATCTAATATTCATCTTTTTTTTTTCATCTCAAACCCAAATGTCTTCAGTGTATAGTGAAAAATTTCAGAGCGGACTAGATATCTCCCTGGCCACTATATGTATTAATGCAATTAAGATCTGACTCCTTTTCTTTAATGCATGGCAAACACCAAGGTTGGCATGGTTGCCATTTATATTGAGCCAGGAGTTCAGAGGATCAACTTTGAAGGTCATGAACATAAGATTTCTTTATACGCAGATTGGGATGCTGTTAATTACTAAAACCACTGTCTCCACACCCTGGGTCCATTAAATTGTTTCCATGTACAGTACGATTTTAGGCTACAAGTTAGACACTCACAAAAGCCAGCTGTTCCTCATTAGTATGTCGTTGTGCATTAATTTTTTAAGGTGACCCCCCCCCCCCCCCCGCATTGATTTAAATGCCACATTGACTCGATCCCTGCCCACTAGTGGCATTATTTGGTATACCTTCTTGCATTCTGTTCACTTTTAGCTAGATGGCTCATTCTTCATTGATGGAAAAATCTTCCACTCCTGTGTTTGTATAATGGCTAAAGGACATCGCATTTTTCTTATACCGTGCTGCTATAAATTTTGTGAACGATTTACAATTTTCCATATTTCTGTGTAAATTTGCCTTGAAATGTGAGCAGATCTTCATCCAAGTCCTAAAATTAGATAAAGAGAACGCAATTAAACAAATGATGCAAAAACATTTATAGGAGAAATATTAAAAACCAGACACTGCATTCCAACATAAGAACCTCATCTCAACTGATGTTGATTTGTAATAAATAAAAATGTGCAGTATCATATTACACCACCAAATAGTGACATGAGTTTATACATCTTCATGGACTATGGATTTAATACATTTAATGGGCTATGTCACAGAAGCCAGAATGGCCAATGATTTCAAGGTGCCATTGGAGGATCATATTTAAACAATTAAATAATAATAATAATAATAAATGATATAATGATTTTCATCTCAGCTTATACAAATCTTTAAAGACCTGTTCAACAGGGAATAATAATGTGTGATGCAAATTTTGATGCATTTGCATCAACCAGCATCCCAGTAGCATCACCTTTAAAACTCATTGTGCAGACCAAACCGTAGTTAATAAACCCATGAAACATGGTGAGCAGGTGATACTTGCTTTCACTTCTCAGTCAAGAGTGATGGGTCCCATCAGCTTAATGGTGCTGCATATAGGCCACATTTGGGCCATATCTCATCCGTTAAAACCACAATGAAAATTAATTTATGCACAAAGCCTCAAGAACCATTTGATCCAGCGCACTTAGATTTTTAGGTCATTTGCATCATATGTGAAATGTACTTTTGTTTACTCATCCTAGGATATTTGTCACATCTTAACAACATTGGTATAAAACTGCTCATTACAATTTGAGCCTAAATAATGATCAAAAATAGAGAGATTTCTAAATAATATGGCAACCACATGCCAACCAATTCTTGGAGGGTGGAGCCTAATTTCCTCAAACAACTGTAATTCATAATTGGTTGCAAGGATTTTCCACAAACATGAAAAGAATGTACAGGACACGATTCAGGACACAATGTGGTTTCGGCATCCCTGCACACACTCACTAGAGGATTTCTATGTGTTAGAAACCTGGTTAGACAAGTGTTCAGAGAACGTCATTCATTCATCACTACCATTCATCATCCAACAAAAAAAAAGAAAAGAAATGAAAACGATTTTTACAATAGTTTCTTAAATGCTTTATTCCCAAAAAAAAAAAAAAACAAAACATTTTGGTTCCAGAAATCGACATTGATCATGATGAGACCCAAGACACATTCCATAGCTGCTCCTAATATTGTACAACATCATGATACATAACTTTGTTTTTGTTTATATTAAAGAAAAAAAAAGACTAAATCAAGTAAAAACAGTTAGGCATTACTCTGCATCTCAGTTGCTTAATCTATAATATATATATATATATATATATATATATATATATATATATATATATATATATATATATATATATATATATATAAGCTAGTTAAAATAAAACATGCATGCTGCTGAACTTTGAGTATCATGCGGTTGGATAACCTTTTATCTATGATCTCTTTAAAGATGAATTAAGTTGAATCACAGATCCGTTTCGGTGTTTCAATCCAAATGTATTATAATTCTACACAAGATGTCTGAAAACCATCAACCATTGCAAAACTTGGTAATCACAGGACACACTTGAGGACTCGGAAGACGCTGCTCATTCAATAAGATCCTAAACAGAACAAAAGTGCATCGTCAGTGTCAGTGCAAAATTAGCAGAACGCAGAGAGAAGCATTAGGCACACATGAACACAGCTCTTCTTTAATAGGTTTTTCACTTACTGTATAGCAGAGTGTCTTAAATCCAGGCTTATAGGCCCACTGCCATGCACAGTTACTATGCTGTTACTAAATTGCTCCCTCACTCACTGTTTATTATTTAATATGTCGACTGTTCTACATATTAAGGGAGTCACCAGACTGAACACTGCTTTAAAAATAAACTACTAACCTATAACTTCTGGCTTTAGTGACTGTTAAACAACTTTTTTAATTTACATACAAATCTACTCCAAGGCACTTCAGTATCCACTGTAACACATAGTGTGGAAGTAGTATACTGTACATCAATTTTACACTGGATTTATGGTGATTTATACTGGATTTCATAGTGAACTATGCAAGGCGTTTCTGCACTCTTATTTATCATTTGCAGCAATTGCTGTATGTTTTCTTTTTTTGTCACATCCTTTTTTTCCCACTTTTTTCTACCACATTTTTTGAAGGTTTTACTTTAAAGACAGCAAACAGGGGCTGCCTGAATTCCTTATCAGAATGTAATGACAAACATAAGTAACATCTGCAACATCTTTAGTTATTTAACTAGAATTTTGTTATTTTTCTTCCATGAATAGTTTTAATTGTGAGAAGTGTAGACTAATAGGCATCCGGGCGTTTAGAGAGGACTAGCATGAGAGTGAGAGCAGTAGATTTGGTAGAAGAAGGCCTGGGTGCTTTAGGCATAAAGAGTGAACCCCTAACGGTGGAAACGTAGTCCTCACGGTGGGGTGAAAGGGCAATATCTCCGTGCCATAGTTGCAAGGCCAAGGCTAAGATCTGCCCACAGATCCACCACTCCTAAGTAACTGAGGTTAACATTGTAGAGGTGTGTAAATTATCAAAGGCAATGTCCACTACCGTAATGTTCCTTGCCAATGTAGCTTATACCAGGTTATTTTTGTTGTATTGCTGGATCTGACTGTTTGCTAGTTGCCTTGAAGCATCCTTCAGATTTCTCCCAAGAAGGACCGAATCTATAAAACATTGTACACAGTTGCGGTCGGAAGTTTACATACATTCATCATGAACATGAATGTCATGGCAATATTGGGCTTTCAATAATTTTTTTGAACTGTTCTTTTTCTGGGGCAGAATGATTGTACAACTTATATCTTTAATAAAAAACAAAAACAAGAATTTGGTTCACATGTTTTCATTTATTTGGGGTTTTCTGTAGTCAACACAAGGTCAAAAATATTCATACAGCACACCTAATATTTAGTTGACCTAAGCAAGTTTCACCTCAAGCAGACGCTTTTGGTAGCCATCAACCAGCTTCTGGCAGAATTCTGTTTGGATATTTGACCACTCTTCTTGGCAGAATTGGTAAAGTTCAGTGACATTTGTTGGTTTCCTGGCCCTGACTAAACTTTTAAGCACAGTCCACAAATTTTCAATAGGGTTGAGATCAGGATTTTGGGAAGGCCATTCCAAAAGATTAATGTTAGCCTGCTTTATCGATTCTACAACCAGCTTTGATGTGTGTTTGGGGTCATTGTCCTGCTGTAACACACAATTGTGTCCAAGTTTGAACCGTCTGGCTGATGGTTTGAGATTATGCTGAATAATTCTAAGGTAGTCCTCCTTCATTATTCCATCCACTTTGTACAATGCACCAGTTCCACTGGCTGCAAAACAGCCGCAGACCATAATGCTACAACCACCATGCTTAACAGTTGGTACAGTGTTCTTGAATGCCAAACATACTTCCGGTCATTGTGGCCAAACAACTCAATCTTTGTCTCATCTGACCATAAAACTTTCCTCCAGAAGGCTTTTTCTTTGTTCATATGGTCAGCCGCAAACTTTACACGGGCTTGAAGGCCTTTCAGTCCAGGGCGATTTAAAACTCTCTTGACTGTACACAGTGACACTGATGTTCCAGCAGCTTCCAGTACATGGCAGGCCTGTGCCTTGGTGGCTCCTGGGTTATTCCTGGCCATCCGAACCAATTTCCTCTCAGCTGAGGGTGACAGTTTGGGTCTTCTTCCAGACCATGGCAAAGTGGCTACACTTCCCAATAACTCGTACTTACGTACAATTGTTTGAACTGATTATCTTGGAATCTGTAATTGTTTAGAAATGGCTCCAAGAGACATTAATGACTTGTATAACTCCACCATGCTCTCAGATCTGCACTGTGCTCCTTGGACTTTCTCATAGTACTGTGTGTTGGTCAATCCAATGAGCGCTGTCAAACAAACCCGTTTTATGTTTACACAGTGAAGCTGCCAGCTGCAGTCAATCATGATCACTGACAGGAAATTAAAAGGCCTGGGTCTTGGCAAATTAAAGGATATTTTGGAGCTTTCAGCACCACTGAATTAATAATCTAAGTGTTTGTATGTATATTTTTGACCCTGTATGTATAATTTTGGTCCTGCGTTGATTACAGAAAACCCCAAATGAATTAAAACTTGTGAACCAAATTATTATTATTTTTTATTAAAGATGTTTGTTGTACAATCATTCTGAATCAATGAATATATGTAAACTTCCGACTGCAACTATATGTATAGGGACCCAATAATGGTTTACCACACTAAGTTCTACACCTGGACACAAAAATGTGTATAAAAAAAGTTAGTCAATTGGAGTCATGTTGTTGAGAGTTGTGTTCCCAGGCTATTCTTCTAATGCTAACCAGAAAGTGGCAAAAGGACCTCAAATGGCAGAAGGACCTACCCAGTAGAAAGGTATTTTGCTTAGCGAGAAAAAAAATAGATGGAACATTGATAACCTGACATATTAACTGCAGGGGGGATTACTTATGAAATAACCATTTATAACAAATAGATTTGTATTTAATACAGTAACAAAATTAATTACAAATAATCCACCATCAAAGCACATATACCAAAATTTTGTAGCATACAATATAGATTGTTTAATTCAACAGATGGAATTAATTGCACTGATTTCCTTCTCAATATCAGTTTGTGTACTAGGTCTGATACCCTCAAATTATCCTAAAACGAATAACTACCAGAAGCGATTTAAACCTCCAATATCAAACCTCTTCATCTCCAAAATGTAACATGGCTAAATTTATACTTGCATATACAGTACTGAGACAGCACCGCTTAAAGTAGTAAACTACAGCAAGGGGCTGTACAAAGCCCGCACGCCTATGGAATGACCATCCAATTACGGTTTGAGACTCAGAGTTTTTATCTTTATGTATAGGTGGTTTGGTCAGGCATTAAATAGCTTGTCGCTTATGTAAAAGATCTAGGCCATGCAAGGGCATAGTGAGTCATGGTAAACTGGGATGTTCATTCTGACTTTAGACCATTTACAATCCCCTCCAAAAGTATCGGAACAGCAAGTCCAATGCTTTTGTTTTTGCAATATACTGAAGACATTTGGGTTTGAGATCAAAAGATGAATATAAGATGATAAATTTCAGTTTTCATTTCCATCTATATGTGTTTAACAACTTACACCATTTGGCAGACACCCTTCTCCAGAGTAATATACATTTTATCTCATTTGTATAACTGAGCAGTTGAGTGATAAGGGCCTTGCTCAAGGGCCCAGGAGCGGCAGCTTGGCAGTGCTGGGATTTGAACTCAGGAGCTTCCAATCAATAGTCCAACATCTTAAACACTGAGCTACCACTGCCCTGAAATTAAGGTAAGTAACACTTAATGTTTGGTTGAATATATCTTGTTTGCAATAACTGAATAAAGAATTGCAAAAGAATTGGCCTTGCCATTCCAATACTTTTGGGGGGCACTGTACTGTAAATGCATGTTATATAATCCAATCATAAGTTATGTGCATATGGGGGGGGGGGGGGGGGGGGGGGGGGTGATTTAGTGTGAACATTACCAGCATGTGAGTCTGGTGAACAGACCCACACTTTTTAATCGTGTTGCTGTGTTGTTAATGAGTTTTATTTCCATCTCAGCAAAAAACAAAAACAAAAAAAAAAACAACTCATTCGAGCGTGAATACTGAATGGACAGCAAGAAGAGTTTGTGAAATAAAGTTGCTCAGCATTTCAGATCTGTGTGAGATTCAGGAACAACGGTGTTCATGCTGTTGAAAACAACCTGAAATGAAAGGTAGTGGTAGCTCAGTGGTTAAAACATTCGACTACTGATTGAACTTTTGAAATTACGCTACAATGTTTCATATGTCTTCCATGTTATCCCAATCAATATGTCCCAGTTGATTTGCATCTGTACCATTCACCCCACTCCAGTGAGATCCTGTGGTGTGAGATCTAATTGAAACTGCATCCTCCTTCCTGATCACTGTCAGTTTCCACTACTTTACAAACTACACTTTAACTCCTGTGTAAAACCTCACTATCCACTACCACTCAGAGGATAATGGGCTTCCTTTCAAGTGTGATTCCTCTCAAGATTTCATCCTCATGTCATCTCAGGAAGTTTTTTTTCTTTCCACTATCACCACTGGCTTGCTCATTAGGTATCTCAATCTACATCTAATGTCTATTGTTAAAACATGTTATAAAAATAAAACTGAATTTGATTAGAATAGCTTGTCTGATAAGAATTTGGACAACATTATGTTGTGAATGGACACTAGTTCAAATAATAAAATAAATTATTTCATGAACACATCAACATTTTTTTCAGTAAATATATTTCCAATTTTTTGGAAATATATTTAAAAAGGAAAATATATTTCCAAGGTTATTCACATGAAATTTTCACCAGACTTTGGTATTAACTCAAGAAATCCACACATATAAAGAAATCCAAACATTTAAGTCCATAAATGAAGTTATGTGTAATAAAGTTGAATGACATGGGAAAAAAAGTATTGAACACACTAACTGAAATTTATTTAATACTTAGCGAAGAAGCCTTTGTTTGTAATGACGCTTCAAGACACTTCCTGTATGAAGAGATTAATGGGCCGCAGTATTCAGGTGTGTTTTTTGTCCATTCTTCTAAACATATTGTCTTTAAATCTTGTTCAGTTGGATTCGAGTCAGGTGATTGACTGGGCCATTCTAACACCTTGATTTTTTTTCTCTGAAACCAATTGAGAGTTTCCTTTGCTATATGTTTTGGATCGTTGTTCTGCTGGAAGGTCCACCCACGTCTCATCTTCTTCATCCTGGTGGATGGCAGCAGATTCTTCTCAAGAATCTCCCAGTAAAGGGCTCCATTCATCATTCCTTCAGTTATATGAAGTCTGCCAGTACCATGTGATGAAAAACAGCCCCACACCATGATGCTTCACCTCCAAACTTCACTGTTGGTATAGTGTTTTTAGGGTGATATGCAGTGCCATTTCTTCTCCAAACATGGTGTGTAGTATGAGAACCAAAAAGTTCAGAAGTTCAGGTCAGAAATCCTGTGAGGAGCTCCTATGTGTGTCCGGTTGATGATGGAGTGATGTTACTTCCACTTGTGGATAATGACCCTGATGGTGCTTACTGGAAGATTCAGAAGTTTTGAAATATGTCTGTATCTGATTCCATCAATATGTTTCACAACAATAAGGTTGCGAAGGTCTTGGGAGAGCTCTTTGCTTTTACCCATCATGAGATGTTTCTTGTGTGACACCTTGGTAACGAAAAGCCTTTTTATAGACCATCAATTTACTAACCCAGCTGATATTAATTTGCACAGATAGGAGGTATAATTACTTACAGATTTCAGCTGGTTCCATTGTCTTACCTTGCCTTGGAGAACTGCTTTTTCTTAGAATGTTCAATACTTTTTTTCTGTGTCAGTCCACTTTATTACACATAACATTATTTATGGACTTTAATGTTGTGAATTCTTTATATTTGAAATTATATTTTTGCGGAGTTAATACTGATGTCTGGCAAAAAATTTCATGTGAATATCCTCATTGGAAATATAGTTACTGAAAAAAATGTTGACGTGTTTAATACTTATTCCCCCCCCCACTGTGCATGAGCCATCTTATGAGCGAGTACCAAACCTTCCTTGAGTAGGAATTAGGGTGTTTGGCATTAGGAGAACTTGAAACTGTACAGGGCAGTGTGCTTTGAGTGTTGAAAAACCTTGATCAAGATCTAACTGGATATTCAGACCAACGTTTATAGCAATATTGTTTTGTTGTTAATTCAGAGCACTACACTGCTATTTTCATCTGTCATTCCATAGAAAAAAACTATAATACTGCTTCTAGGGATAACTGAATGCAATGCATAGATCGTATGACTTAATCATCTGACCCACATCATCCGATTCTTCTTGGTAGACAGCTTGGTTACTGCTTGGAGTGCTTGCAAAGGCAGTGCACAATTCATCCTCATGCAGCTGAAGAGCTGAGAATTGGAAGGATGTCAACCTGTAGAGGCAGGAATGACATCCATAAGTGTGATAGTAGAAGAATAAAGGAGAAAGAGTACACAAATCAATTCTGAAGTCATACCTTTGCCTGTAGTTCATCCTCTGGACTGTTATGATAACTGCGGTAACGATAGTCAGAGCTACAGCCCCCACACTGACACTTATCACAATCAGCAACCACACCCCCTTTTGGAAGTTACAGTGTTTAAAAAAAATAAATCACATACAAAAAAATCACATGCACTGAATTAATCTCAAGCAGGTCAACTGCCAAATCCATTATCATTACATCTGAATGTGGAAATTAAGGAATGCAATTTTACTCACTAGTCTATTAGGCTGATGGCTGGTAGGGGGAGGCTGGCTGGTATTCCCACAATGCATTTTGGCGGCATCCATCTGACGTGGGGGGCTAAAGCCACCCTCACATTTATCACTGGGAAGCTTTCGATACCTTTACATATAATGCACAAAGTGTCATTATGGTGAATCTGCGTGCGTGTGTATATACTGTATGTATGAGAGATTAAATGAAATAAAATGATGGAATGCCACATGCCCTGTTGTCTGGAGCTCCTCTACCTCCCCACTGAAACAGCTCTCCAGTGTTTGGTTTGTGAACGCAGGCTGTTTCACACATTCAGAGCTGTTTTCATGTTGGTAATAACCATAATCACTATAATAAAGAGAGATAAATGGACACAGAGATTATGTCAGAGGCTGTTTCACTTGACGAAAATCTTGGTTGATGCAAGAAATACTGTATGTCACAGGATACTGGAGTCCTAACGAGGTGTCTCATTACCACATGTAATCCTCTCTGGAGCAGGGACACGATTTCTGGTGCTTACTGACCACGTAGTTGCGCCCCTTTCTGCAGACTGATGTCTTCCTCAGCCTCTGAAAAGTTTCCTTGTAGCCTAAGACACATCCACCTGTCTCTGTATCTTGTTCTCCTTCATCAGAGTGGGCCAACCACTCGATGTAGTCCGGTTCACCACCTGGTGAACATCACCAACAGTCAGAGAAACATTTTAATACTGCTTTAATAATGCTGTAACATGTATTACAGTGTTTATTCCTATATGACCGCAGTAGAAAATAGAAGCTGACATAGGCTGACAAAAAGGATGAACTTCATAGGGTTGTATTTCAATGGAAGATTTTTCAAGCTTGCTTCTCAAGAGAAGAGAAAAAAAATGAATATGAAAAATGTCACTGAATACAGCTTTAATAGAATATAATGGAATTCATTTAGAAAGTAACCATCCCACAATACACATCATGTTCCTACTGAATTATAATAAACTACAAAAAAAACAGATTAAAAAGTTAAAAAGTTTACTTTCTATCTTTACTCATAGCCACTATTTTTTCACTCACATTCTCTGGTTAGAAGCTGCTCAAAGTCTATAGTCACTGCAACCCACGTGGGCTGATCGTCATCATCAGGCCGGTAACCGAACACACTGATGTTCAGAGTCTTGGCACCAGGCTCAGCTGCAATGCCAGCGAAGAAGATGGGATGCTCTGTGAAATTATAAGCCTTCCAACATTGACCCTCATCTGTGGAGAATCTGAAAACACACACACACACACACACACACACACACACACACACACACACACACACACACACTTGTATAAACAAGCTTGAACTGCTATGATTTCTACATCATTTATGTGAATTTCCTAGAGCTTACTTTATCGCATTAGCCTGTCGATCTCTGCGAACCTCCACAGCCACAATCAGGCCTCCTGAATCCAGTATGCCATACTGGTGAGGTCCTCTCAGCGCACGTATCCAGTTGTACCCTCCATCCGAGGACACGTACACGTCCGGCTTAGACACAGAAATGGAGTCCCCGACACTGCCTGTGAAAATACAGAGGCTGTAGGCTCGTACACTGGGTGACAGCATGTGAATGATTAGCCGATGCTGGTTCAGGGTTGTTACCATGAGCAATGATCAGACCAACAGCAGAAGGATGAGACAGAGGCAGCATGGGAGAAATGCCGCTGTAGTGGCTGTGCTCTCCATGAATGTGCAAGTTACACTGAAACATACAAACACAGGGTGTTATCTCTGTCTGCTCTGAAACATTTTATTAATACCAAATGTACGTACCCTTTTAACTCTTCCTTCGCATTCCACGTTTTTCGGCTTTTTTACTGGCCGCCATTTTCCACCGTTATTGAATGTGATGACTGTGCAAATCCGTCCATCTGTAACAAACGTTACAACGCGCTTTAGAATTCACAAGACGAGCACATAGATAGACTTGATAGACTAGAAGACAGGTTTCACACACTGTACTGCACGTCAAACCTTTTAATAATCCAGTTTGCCTTACAAAAAATATTCAAAATTAATTTCTTTACCACTGTATGACACAGAGGCCTGATCATAAAACGAACACAGGGCATGAATGTGTATCGTACCCTCCTCCAAAACATTGGTGAGATATGCTCCTCGCAATGACGTCACATTTGTAAAGTCGCTCTTCCTTTCGCCACCGAACAGATGCCGTTCGAGAGACTTGGAGTACAGGATGCCGCGGTCATCAGACGTGTACACTGTCCCAAAATACGTCTCATCTACATGCATGGGATCACACAGTGTAAAGTGTTAGCCGAGTCTTAGGTTAGTCAAGGCTTTCTTTGTCCCTGTCAAGCTTCTCATTTTGTTCAGACATGGCCATAAAGTCACTGCCACTGCATTTTAGCTGAAAACAAACAAACAAAAAAAAACAACAACACTGCCCTCTGCCTTAGCTACACCTTCTAGGATTAGTGAAATATGAAGCCAAAAAAAAGCCAGGTTTCATGCTAGTTTCTCAAATAGTCCCGATTTGTCAGCACTTTCAAGGACTTGTCTGGTCAGCACTTAGCAACACAGACAAACCGAGCAGATAAAGCATTAGACTGTGTATATTTAAAAAAATATTTTTTTTAAATCAAGTGGTTTCACATTAAACCAGGATGACATGATGTGTCACTTTAGATTCGGTAACATCCTTAAGTACTTAGTATTTTTAAGAACGAAGTCATTTGAGAGAAAGATCATCTGTTAGATTTTGTACCTCCAGGGCTATCCACGTGCATGAAGATCATATCTTCATCACCATCCAGAACGGAGTAGAACTGAAAACAGAGAGTAGGAACATGCGGGTATGATAAACACCTGAGTGACACAGCTCTGTGGATGTCTAGGTGTGTGTGTGTGTGTGTGTGTGTGTGTGTGTGTGTGTGTGTGTGTGTGTGTGTGCACCTGGCAGACTGTCAACATAGAGGTTGTGGGAGAAAGTCTTTTTTCTGCTGAATCGATAAAAATATACTGAGACCAGCATCCTTACAAATCTCCAGCCATGTGCATAAGCATTTCTGTGTGTGTGTGCGTGTGTGTGCGTGTGAGGAAATAACCTCTGTTTTGTCCTGTTTTAAATTTCTGACCTTCCACCAGGTGAAAAATTTGAACAAGGTGATGGATATAGTGTGTAAGTTCATTCAGTCATTCTTCCTCACCTGCTCTGAGGTGGCTGATGGGAGTACGGCTTTGGTGAATCGATCGCCATGGTCCGAAGACACGTAAATAGCCCGAGGAGAACCCTACACACAAACATGTATCAGACGTAAAGCTGAAAATACTGCATAGTGTAACTTATGGTCAAACATTTAATTGTGGATGCATTTTTGCAACCGGTCTCTCCATGACGGAGGTGAAGAGGAAGCCTCCAATGTAGCCAAACGAGAAAATATTCTGAGCGATGGTGGAGAAGGTTCGGCCCAGGTCCTGCGTGCGTCTCAAGAAAAGGTCTCCTCGCCTGTCGGCCTCCGCTGCATCCGTTTGAAATCGCGAAGGCACATAGAAAGAAACCATTTACACGGCTTTTGTTTCATTTATTTATCCTTGAACAAGGAACAAGGAACAGTGAACAAGGAACTCTCACCTGTGTCTTTAGGGCTATAACTGAAAAAAAGAGTGTCGCCAGGTCCCCTTCAGAGAGAAAAAGAGAAAAAAGAGAAGGAACTGTACGAGAGATTAAAAGACAGTGCTGAGTCCCTCTGACAAGCAGGACTAGAAATAGAAATAAACGTGTCTCTCACAATCTATATTATTAAAGCAGTGTCGATCTCACCATGTAAAAGAGTAAACTCCGTCATGGATTTTAGACCAGCTGCTCCCAAAGTTCTGTGAGAGCCATAGACTGCCCTGTAAACACGTTATAAGAAACAGAGCAGTCTCTGTAATGATTCAAGTCTGGGTTCTGCCTCTAAAATGCCCAGCTAGTATACTGCATACTGTTAACTCAAATTCACCTGAACTAACTAAGAAAACACTTTCAGGATTTCATCGTTCGTCTTACATGACTCTATTGTACATACATACTACATATATACATAAAGACATTTTATGTTAATCAATAATTCTGCAGGAGGAGATACTATTATATCACATTAATGGGACATGTTCCACAAACTGTTCCCAGAAAACTGTCCAGAACAAAAGTTAAAACTGAAAGATCCTAACAATGGACTACTACACCAGTAGTCACCAACCCTGTTCCTGGAGATCTACCTTCCAGAAGACTTTAGCTCCAACCATAATGGTGTCCACCTGACCATCTAATCATCGCCTTAAAATGTTCCTGATCAACTAAAATAGCTGTGTTGGATTTTAGTGGGAGATGAAACCTGCAGGAAGGTAGATCTCAAGGAACAGAGATGGTGAACAGGGTAGAACAGGGCTGTCTGATCTTATGTGCAAAGAACCGGTGTGGGTGCAGGTTTTCATCCCAACCAAGCAGGAGCCACACCTGATTCTGCCTGTTTAATCAATTGAGCTTGGCTTTAAATAGGCTCAGGTGTGGCTTCTGCTCGGTTCTTTCCGGATAAGACTGTACACCCCTACTGTAAAAGGGCAACATTAAATTAAGTATGGAGTAAGTATTGACTTAAGTTTGAATTGTATGATAGGATTTACCATCAGATAGTTACAATCAAAACAAGGTACAAAGACTATTTATTATCACACTGAATGTTGAACCACTGGAGGTTTGATTTGACTCACCTTGGTGCTGATGACCAAGAGGCAGTCTGGGTTGTGGTGATGGAAGGAAATGGGCTGAGCTGGGTGGAATGGCAGCTGTACTGGTCTGAACGTCTTTCCTGAGTCTGTGGAGGTAAATATAAGTCCTCCTGGGACACTGGTAATGGGTAGCTCAGCTGTCAAAATCACCTGTGAAAATATAATATGACAATAGCTGTGACAAAGTTTCAACGTGACTTACTGTACATAGTGAAATAAAACAGTTTAAATTTCAAGAAAGCTTTTTTTTTCTGTCTCTGTTAATTCTGTCCATCATAAGCCAGGACATTTGATAAAAACATACAGGACTGTTCAGAATGAATAGTATGTTTACAGATGGAAGTGAACTGCACCCTGCTAATACTTTCTTTGATCTTGATCAGCTGTCACATTTATGTTTGTAGATTAATACAAATTGTTGTTGTTGTTTTTTAAAATAATACACATTTATTCGTTTTCAAGAGCATTACAGCGTTTCAGGACTGTTTTCCCTAATCTGACACGACGCTTACGCTTACTCCTCCACCTTTTGATGGACCTAATTCGTCAAGCTGGATATGAGCTCAATTTTTTTGTAGGTTGTTTGTAGGGGAATTTACGCTGAAATTTGGCATTCATGAAATTCCTGTTCGTTCAGAAATATATATTCGTATCCAAACGAAAGGAGACTTATAAAGAGACACACTACTGTAAAACCGTGATCACTTCCAAATCAGATGAGTTACTGCAATTTTATATAACACTCAAGCTTAAATTTCAATGACACACACACATCGTCATATTAATGTTGTTCATTAAAGACATAATATGAAAAAAAGATAAATAAGACCAGGCATTAAATTGAATAAAAAGAAATGCTGCTGTAAAAAAAAAAAAGGAGGGTGCCATTGCATCTTATTTTAACGCTGCGCAATACCATGATCAATGAGAGACTGATCTGGTATGTCTTGATCTATAACGTGCCGTATATTCCCTAATGTACTGCCATCATCAGGCATTCCCAGTGTATCAGGTTTCCTTTACGACACACGCTCTCCTGTGTTTCCGAACACGACACCGACACCAGGGAGGGATGAATTGGTGTACGAAGTGAGAGACTTCTGTCACAATTAATCATAGCATAATTTCAATGTCAGACCATTTCCTTTCACCTCACTAGATACACACCTAATTCTGAAATTTCTGTAATTTGTCTCTAGACTGCATCTCTAGGTGCTGTTACACTACTCGTTTTTTTTTAGTTTTTTTTTTTATAAATTGGTCGTCTAGACCTGAGTCAAAATAAATTCCACTTTGCTATTTTGTCCTGTGGACGTCACTAAATGCAAATTTTTGGGTGAACGGCGTTCATCAACATACTTCTGAGTAAGAAGAATATCAGCGTTAATGACACTTTTGCAAATCTACCAGATTTGAAAATCTCATTAGTTGTCCTACAAAAACATTTAAAGACACCTTTACTAAAGAATCTGATAAATGAGGCCCAGCGATGTTGTGTTTCAATGAATGTGCTAAACAACTATAAAGTGGTTTCACCTGCTGTGAATTCCCCGGTCCAACAGATATCCCAAAGTCCTTTCTTATGAAGGAACTGTTGATGGTATACGAGATGTCATGAAAGGATTTCCCAAAATCTTCACTAGCAGAAAGCAGAGAAAAACTAGGTTATAAAATGTTTGGTAAAGTGTGTAACAGAGATTAACAAGAACGGATAACACCACATAATTGACCACCGCTTGCTGTGCACTAACCTCCTGTACAGTCGCATGGAGCCACGCTCATAAATGGATTCCAGTGGCGCGGTAACTGTGGATAAAACCAGAATAACCTGAGAGAAAAGAGATTTAGATTTTACACAGTTCGCGTCAGGGTCAGTTCAGAAGTATTACTCATCAGTCTACTGTGTTAGTCTTCTTTATAGCACTCTTGTACTCCAGTCAGTCCTGCCAGGATTTTTCAATTTCTCAATTAACACAATATCAAGCAAACTTTGCAATATTTTCTCTTTTTATTTCAAAATTACTGCAGATTTTCCGCAGATTTGGTCAGAGACACGTCATCACAACACGCATTCAGCCAAAGTCCTCTCTGATTCACGTGCGTCGAAAATGAGTACAGCTAAAAGGTCTCATTTACCAACAAACATTACTGCGAAAGACAATTTTGTGCGATTGCGATTTTCCCAATTCAAGTAGTTTTCCGCAAAAAAAAAAAAAAGCACAAGAAAACTCCGCAAAACTTTTAAAAACCTGTAGTAAAATCAAGCATTTTTTGGCTGTAACGATCACAAAAAAGAACTCTGAGAAATCCTGTATGGACTGATTAATACTACCATAAAGAGACATAGTCTTACTGCACTTGTATGATCATTCTGCCTCATTTTTAAGTTACTTTAAATAAAAGTGTCTGCCATGCGAATGCACATGAATGCTTTTTTTTAAAAATACAACCAAGAAAATAGTAAACAAACTAAAGTAAAACACGTCAAAAGATATGACGATTCCTAACACTTTTTTCATGCAAAATTTTTACTTACCCCAGTTCCATCGCCTACCCGTGCTAGAATAAAACTAGATCCGTCATCTCCGTGGAAGACAGTCTATAATGGAAAAGAACAGAAACTTTACATATAACATACTGGTTAATACACAATAGAAATAGTTTTCGATTATTGTTATTATTATTATTATTAGTAGTAGTAGTAGTAGTAGTAGTATGAAAAAGAAAGCTATGCATGGATACCTAAGGATCTGCTATAATATCTGTCGCTTCATACCCGGTTACCTTTTGTGTGATTGTGTTAGAACCCTGAACACTGATCAGTCCTACAGTGTGTACACAGCGAGTGAACACACAGCAACGTCCTCAGTCCTCAGTGTGGAACACTACTACTGTAACACCTGACAATTTACCTGTTTGTTCTTATTTACAGTACAAAAAACTCCAAAGTGTATGATGAAGACCTACAGCACTGATACACACCTGCTGCAACACAGCAACAACAAAAACAATAGAAACCCTTTAATGGTTTAAACGGGAACTGTATTGATTTTAATGGAAACTGTAATGGGACTCTACTGGTCATTTTTATGTCTAGTGGATACCATTAAGGACCAGTGGATACCATTCTAATGTTTTTGTTTGTTTGTTTGTTTTTCCAGCAGGGGACTGGGAACATATGAATATTCTAAGAGTGAGCTGACTAGTTTTAAAAGGTTTTTGATATCAATATAGTATAACTACATATCTTCAGACTAGCTCAGGTACATACAATGTAGCATGTAGGCAGTGGAGTCACACAGTTACCATTAAGCAGACAAATACATAGTACACATCTCTCTCTCTCTCTCTCTCTCTCTCTCTCTCTCTCTCTCACCTCGTACGTGTTGCTCTCCAGGGCTGTGTGCTCTCTGGGACTCACGGGAGTCGTACATTCTACGAAGTTGGACTGGAGCGACCGTTTGGTCCGAAAAGCGCTGAAGTCCTCTGGAAGAGACCTGGAGAAAGTCAGTGTTTCACACAGCACCCCTGCATCTACAAGCACCAGTGAACCTGTAAGAGCTACAGCAGCCAGTCTCCAGATCATCACTAGGTCATCTAGACGCACAGCGCACACTGATCCACAGTGATCCAGCATCAGTACATCAGTACCTCAGTACCCCAGCAGTGTGAGAGACACCGCGCTTCCAGACACCGCGGTTAAACCTGCCGCTCCTCCTGAAATCACCGTTAATGGAACCGCACCTAGATTTTTATGGGCGCGGCTTGTACACACTTCGCGGTAACGGCACAACCACAGCAACTTAACTTTGATATTAAATTACCATTTTAAATAAGTAACAAAACAAACACACAACTTTTCACAGTGTCTGTGAGTATACAGACTAAACGTTTTCTTCAATCTTTCAGTGCATTCAGTCAAATAAAAACACATTTACTAAAAACATAATTTAAGCAACTATTATTATTATTATTATTATTATTAATCAAAACGTAAATACATGTTTTAAATCTAGATGGTTCATTGCACAGAGGAAACTTACTTCATTTCAAGTCACTCATGTCAGTTTACACTGAAGTACTCTATGCTCACCATTAGGATCAACTCATTTTACTGTAGCATTTTAAAGTAATTGCTCTTCAAACTCACTAAATCTGTCAGTATGATTGAACTCGGAGGCACTTTGTAATCCCTTGTCACAATGGACATTTCAAATGGGTAGATGATCAAACCCACTCAACTGATTTCTCTGTAGAATTTTAAAGTAAAAGCAATTTTTAATTAAAAAAAAATAATCACTGGATCTGTCAATACAGTTGAACCCGGAGGAGGCACTTTGTAATTGATTATAAACTTGACATTTCACATCCCAGATCAACGATCTTATCTTATCTTAAAACCTGCTTACATCAGTACTCTATACAGCCAATAAAAGATGTATTCATTTGATTCTAGAAAGTTAGCATATTTCACCTTCAAGTTTAAAAGATGAATGAGTCGTATTAAGGTGACAGAAGTGTAACCTACTACAGAGCGCACATTTCAAGTAGATACCTCCATAGACCAAACGATCTGTTTAGATCTGTTGATTGCATTGGCAACAACCAATTTTTTAGGTTATTACAAACCATAGCAATGTTCCTAAATTGAATATCACATTTTTTAAAACCAATTTTAACAATCCAGATTACTACTTAAATATGTACATATTATGAATTAAGAATGAGGGCAGCACAGTGGCTTAGTGGTTAGCACATTTGTCTCACACCTCCAGGGTTGGGGGGGTTCGAATCCTGCCCCCCTGCGCTTCGGGGGTTTCCTCCAGGTACTCCAGTTTCCTCCCCCAGTCCAAACGCATGCGTTGTAGGTTGATTGACATTTCCAAATTGTCTGTAGTGTGAGTATATGTGTGCGATTGTTCCCTGCGATGTGTACCCCCGTCATGCCCTGAGCTCCCTGGGATAGGGTCCAGGCGCCCCGCGACCCTGTGTAGGATAATGCGGTACAGAAAATGGATGGATGGGTCAGCGAGTGATAAGTTGGCTCAAAAACAGTCACATTTTCTATGTGTGTATATATATATATATATATATATATATATATATATATATATATATATATATATATATATATATATATATATATATACACACACACATATAACACTTTTAGTTATATATGTACTTGTAGTAAGTTCAGAGTGTAATGTCCAATTCCAGAGTCCATATTTATGGTAAGGTGCACGATATTTTTACATTTACAAATGAAACAAGTAGCTAAGTATTAGATATTGGTATAAAATATGTTTTTGCATAAATTATGTATAAATTATGTATAATTGTGTATTATGTCAGAGCAACATAAATTTAGCAATTATGTAGTTATTACAGAACATTTACACAGTCAATTGGGAATCCATGTATTTTCTATTTAACTGTCTAAGTTCCCACTCAGTCCCATCATATGTTAGACCAGGAGTTCCCAGACATTTTTGGGCAAACAACCTAAAATGGCCATTATGAATTATGAATTTTCTGCAACCCCAAGCCTTGACCACCCTACATTTTTGAAATTACAGATTTACAATAAAGGACTACTGTACTGTTTGAGCATTTTATTATGTCAGTAACATGTATGTAACAGAAGGGACTTTTCAGAAAGTCAGGAGGTGTGTTTGAAAGGAGGCTGTCTTTTCCACTGTCATATTTGGCTTTGAACAATACATAAGGAATAAAACACGACAGGCATGTTAACATAGGAAAAGAATCAATATTGCATCATGAAGATGTCCTCCATGGAAGATCTGGAGGCCTTCATGGAGTTCTTTGAGCACATGGCAGCTGAACTGGAATGGGGTGAAAGCCGAGAGCTATGGCATGGGAAGTCTCGCCTTCGGCTTTGGACTTGAGCAGGGCATGAGCTCAACTGGGAAAGCTGCCATGTCTCCAGCTCTCCCCTCTGTGACATAGCTCATGGTCAGCTGATACACAAGTTCTTACCCCCCAACAAAAAAACAAACAAAAAAACCCCCACAATTTCTAGGGGAAGCTCATATCTGGGCAGCCGGAACACCGTTTTCAAGGCTGACAAACTCTTTAGGCTTGGGTCTCCCATGGTGACCAGGATTTCTGGCCAAAGGCGCACTCAGTTAGCCGGGACAGCATGAATTGCAGCCAAAAAAATTGCCACCGAAGCAGGAATCCATCTGGCGCAAATTCAGTGCCATCAAAGGGAGCCGGACTGCCTGTGAACATAAATTGGGGGAATTGGATAGAGTCAAATGCCGGCATGGACAGCTTGGCGTTATGCCACTCTCGAGCACCTGCTGCATCCATTGTTTGGGCGAAGTATTCTGTCAGGGATCTGATGAGGATGCATGTGCAGGTACTCGATGGCTTTATTAATCTTGGCAAACATGACAAAGACGTAATCCAAAAGCGTGGTCAAACAACAGGCAAGGGTCCGGCGATGCACAAACAACATAAACAAGGACAGGCAAGATCACAAATATGAACAGCAGAGCTAGGTCAAAACCAGAGAAGCAAATGATGAATCAAATGGCTTGGTAATGACTGGTATAAAGAGACACAGAACATATACTTCATTCAAACAAAGAAACATAAGGGCTACATATACATACATAAACTAATCAAGGGCAAAATGAACACAGGTGAGAGTAATCATGACACATTAGGGAGACAAACAATGACAAGACAATGGTGGAGGCAAGATAACAGTGTGTGTAAGTAACAGGCTGGAGGTCCTGTGCAGAGAGATGCCAATCTTGATTGATTGAGACAGGATTCCTAAAAACATTGTCTCGTTTGATTACATAAATGAGATCAACGTAAGTCACTGTGGATAAGGGCGTCTGCCTAATGCTATTAATGCTAATAAACGTTTAGTGATAGATATCAGAGTATTTGAAGTAAGAATGGGAACAGGTGAAGCCAAAATGACTCTGAGGCCCTCTGGTGGCTTGTTGGAGTACAGTTGACCTTAATTTTTCTATGATAAATAAAAGGGCATGGTTGATGAGATGATAGACCGTTTTGGGGTGGACAGAAACTTCTCATGAAAGTGCATAAAGTTTCTAATATGCACCTGAATCTCTTACTGAGATATTCTCTTACTTCCTGGGCTTCCTTCTTCTAATATATATTAGAAGGTGGCCCACATATGCCCTTGGTGGGCTTGTTTCAGTACTCTGTCCTGGTCATAATCTCTTCTCTTCAATACTTCATTTAAAATTGCTTTTAATGTTAATTATTACAGTGAGCTCCAAATCACTCTTTTATGCCTCCTAAAATCTGAATAATTCAGTGACATTTACAAAAATCTCCCTTTATGATATCTAATCCACCAATACTGCACATATACATGTTCACTTGGGTTTAAAATAGGATTTAATATTTAGTGGGCTATGGGCTATGACTGGGGTCCAGGTGGGCATTATTGTCTGGGGTCTACCTGCGTCCTAAGTGAGCTAATACAGGCTAACTTTTATTTTATATTTCAGTGGAAAAATATTTCAAATGAATACCTCATACTCACTCACTGTGCGCTGTTCACTAGTGTAAGTGCAGATGTATTTTATATATTAGTGACTGTGGATTATTTATTTTTCACCACTGGTCTCATGTTTGAATCTGTAATGTTTCTGGGAAAATACGACCCTTTGCTTTGAAACACTTAATACAGTAGGTGCTTGATTCGTTCTGCCAAAAAGATGTAATCAGTGATGTCTGAAACTTTGTTATAACCATATGACTGGAAATTGACTTAAAAGAAGTGCAAACCCTGGCATGTGTTTCTAAAATAATTCAAGAAAATTGAATTATTTTTTTTAAAGTTAGGGTTGTTTGTTGTTTTTTTGCTTTTTGTTTATTAAGTAATACACAGCATACTTAATGTTACCAGTTGACTTTATTGTTAAGAAATAAAACCCATTTGAAAGCATTGGAGTGCACAGATTTGTTAGTTGGAACCCAAAACTCCTGCTTCATGAGCTACCAGGAACTGCACTTCACAATTTTGACCGCCAGATGTCACTAGCGCACACTGGTGGAAAACTCTAAATAATGAACCTCTCTCACTACATTTAGGAAGGAAAGTTGATTGCTTCAGAAAGCTTTATTTTACCATCAGTACCGTATGCAGCCATGCAAGAAAATAAAATGTTTCACATAGTTTGGCATAAACAAACCGCTAGTATTTATTTAATCAGTTTTGGATATTGTTTATGGCGATATCAGAGTAATGCATCTAATTGGGAAGAACTTCATCATGCAGCAAGACAATGACCAAAAACACAACAAAAGGACTTCATGGGGAGGGGGGTGACCACTGCACTAGAGTAAAGCCGGGTGCACACTTTGCAATTTTCAATAGTCCTTTGCGACTGTTGCTTGTCAGACTGTATGAACACGGTCCCCGCTGTAATCCACGTCACTCTATAGGATCTCTGACATCATTAATGTCAGACTGTACGACAGTCAAATATTCAGGCGGGATTTTGGCCCATTCTTCTAAACATATTGTCTTTAAATCTTTTTTTATTTAAAGACAATATGTTGACTGGGCCATTCTAACACCTTGATTTTTTTTCTCTGAACCAATTGAGAGTTTCCTTTGGATCGTTGCCCTGTTGGAAGTCCACCCACGTCTCATCTTCTTCATCCTGGTGTTTGGCAGCAGATTCTTCTCAAGAATCTCCTGGTAAAGGGCTCCATTCATCGTTCCTTCAATTATATGAAGTCTGCCAGTACCATGTGATGAAAAACAGCCCCACATCATGATGCTTCACCTCCAGACTTAACTGTTGGTGTAGTGTTTTTAGGGTGATGTGCAGTGCCATTTTTTCTCCAAACATGGTGTGTAGTATCACATCCAAAAAGTTAAATTTTGCTCTCGTCTGACCAGACTACACTCTCCTAGTATTTCATAGGCTTGTCCAAATGAGTTGTAGCAAACTTTAAACAAGCTTCAACATGCCTTTTCTTTAGGAATGGAGTCTTGTGGGGTGAGCATGAGCAGTGGAGTGGATTGCCTATTGTTTTCTCTGTGACGATGGTATCTGCTGCCTCCAAGTGTTTCTGGAGCTCTTTCTGAGTGGTCCTTGGCTCTTGGGCTACTCTTCTGACTATTCTTCTGACTCCCTGGTCAGAAATCTTGTGAGGAGCTCCTGTGCGTGGCCGGTTGATGATGGAGTGATGTTGCTTCCACTTGTGGATAATGGCCCCAATGGTATTTACTGGAGGATTCAGAAGTTTTAAAATATGTCTGTATCTGATTCCATCAATAAGTTTCTCAACAATAAGGTTGCGAAGGTCTTGGGAGAGCTCTTTGCTTTTACCCATAATGAGACGTTTCTTGTGTGACACCTTGGTAATGAAAAGCCTTTTTAGAGACCATCAATTTACTAACCCAGCTGATATTAATTTGCACAGATAGGAGGTATAATTATTTATGGATTTCATCTGGTTCCTTGCCTTGGAGAACTGCTTTTTCTTAGCGTGTTCAATGCTTTTTTCCCCCGTGTCATTCCACTTTATTGCACATAACTTCATTTAGGGACTTTAATGTTGTGAATTCTTTATATATGCAGATTTCTTGAGTTAATGCTGATGTCTGGTGAAAATTTCATGTGAATAGCCTCATTGGAAATATATTTACTGAAAAAATGTTGACACGTTCAATACTTATTTCCCCCACTGAAGTTGTCGTTGTTTAAATCAGCCATAACAGTTAGGCTCTTGGGGTAACTAGTAACAGGGGCACTATCAAGTTTGTTAACATCAGGCTAAGTATAGCTATGTTTCCATCCACTTCCATCCATTCTTATGAGAATTTTTGGATATCACATAAAAACAAAAAACGCTGGATGGAAAAGCTGCATGCGCTCAACTGAGCCGGATAATTGTTTCAAATTTATTTGATAACAAGACATGTGCATAAACTACGATGGAAACACATTTAGCTAATAAAATCCCCAATGAGAATTAAAAAAAGTGACTTTGCCTCAACAATTCACGCGATTGGATAATCGGCTCAGAAAAGTAAAAATGAGCGAGAGAGAGATGTGGCGATTTCCCAGGAAGTGACGGTTTTTGTCCTCTTGAGCACATGGGATGGAAACGGTGCTTTATTCACAAATGTTTTATGTGATATTCCACTTTAAATACATAACTTGGATGGAAACATGGCTTCCATGGCAGCACTAGTGGAGCCCCTGAGTAAGGTGTCACTAAAGGCCCACAAATGTTAATGTTAACCAGCTTTGACCACAACCCTGATGAGGATAAAGCTTTACAGAAGATAAATAAACAGGACACAGGGGTCATTTTTAACATGTGTATCATGAGGAGCCTCAGTTTAGCAGCACCATCCTGCTTCACTCTCTTTTCCCGCCTAAAGGAGTAATGACGCGCCATGTCTGTTTCTCGTGTCTCCGCCCACTACCGATCTGACGTCAGCGAACGACCCACCCACCCTGCAGGACAGTAGACGCTAAGCCCCGCCCCCCTCCTGCCTCTCACACAAACAGCGGCAGAGAGAGTAAATAGAGAAAAGCCCTAAGATGGCGGAGCCAATGAGCCTCATTCACTTTGGTTCAGCGACGAAGAGCCCGCTCTCCAAGCCCAAGGAGTCGAAGCCGTCGTCCGAAAACCGAACGCAGTCTTCCCGGGACCACCAGGCTCCACCACCTAAAAAAGTTCGAAGCGAAGAGAAGAGCCTGAAGCCCAAGAAACTGAATGGCGAAGGCGGCGGCGGCGGAGGAGGAGGAGAGGGGAAGCAGCAGAGTTATGGCAGCCCGACAACATGGAGCGTCTCTCCCGTCAAGCCGAGCAGCCCCGCGCCGCCGCAGCAGCAGCAGCAGCAGCCTCCTCTCCACAAAGTGCACAGCGTGTTCAAGCAGAGCGCCTTCCTCGCTTCACCATCCAAACCCAAAAAGCTGAAGGAAAAGCGAGAGCACGACAAGGAGCGAGAGAAGGAGAAGAGGAAGCACAGGCTGGAGAGCAGCAGCCTCGGGAGCGTCAGTGCTGCGGTCAAGAAGGAGAACGGAGAGCTGAAGTTAGTGCAGAAAGGTAACGCAGCAGCTGTCTCAGCTCCTCATCCAACATCTACACGCACTCACAGCACGATTTACACCGGATATATGATCTAGCGGAGTAGCTTTCAGCAGCTAGCCTGCAGGGCTAAGCTAATCGGTTAGCCATGTGGCTAAAGCTAGCGTGTGGATTTCAGTCGTTAGTAAGTGATGGCCGCAGTGTAAGAGCACAACAACACGATGTGTGTGTGTGTGTGTATATGAGAGAGAGTGTGTGAGAGAGATAATTCAGAATTCGAATCAGAATGCTAATCAGGAATTAATTTTAATTATTATCTATTAGTTTTAATCTACTTTTTTGAACACTTGCTGATTTCAAAACATTATTATTATTTACTGTGTGTATTAATAACACATGGACATTTGACTTATAATCCTCACATTATATTCTTAATCAGAAGTTATTGTGTATTATTTGACTTATTTACATTAGTTTTTAAAGCTTTAGTCGTCTGTGTGTACACACACACACACATTAAGTAAAGTTGCAGCTTATTAATAATCTAATAACACACTCTCAAAAATTTAGTGAAGCTTATTTATTTGTATTAGATCAGATGAGATTAGACTACCAGTTCCAGCAGCGATCCGAACCAGTTTTAATAGAAAGGTGCACAGTGCTGCGCTGGTGTGTGTTGACTTATTCCCGTGTTTAAAAATGTACAGTTGTAATCCTAAAGATATTTCACATTTAAAAAGTAAAACACTTCAAATAACACAACAAAATTGGTCAGCTCTCTGTAACTCGAACCTGATTTACTAATCCTGTCTTCTCAACTTTCTGAATGTGAACGTCTCGCACACTCTCACACACACACACACACACTGTGGTGGTTTCTCTGGGGAAACGCCATCCTAAATGCAGAGAGAGAGAGATAGTGCGCTTGGGAGAAACGTGTCTCTTGTTTGTTAGTTTTGTTTTCTAAATCTCCTGATAAAGACGATAAAGAGGAGAGAGTGTGGAGCTGTGGAACGTTAAGAGTTTATTACACCTCACGAACAGCCTGCTTTATTATGCAGCATGTTGAGTGTATTGTTCAAAGCGCAGCCATATTAAATCGAGAGCTTCGTATTAAACGACACAGCCGTACCATTACTGCCCTAAATCCAACTGTATATGAGAGAGTATTTCTAATAGTGGTGTTATAATACACAACAGGCTTATTATCATCTTAATTAACAGATAAAACATAATTCCAGTCTTATTTTTTGTTTGACTTTGTTTGACAGGCTACAGGATGTCAGGCATGTCACACGCAGTTTACCAAATTCATTCATTCCTTTTCCTCTTTTATTTCCCTCCAGAGCACATCATCAAGGACAAACTGAAGGAGAGGGAGAGAGAGAAGGAAAGAGTGCGGGAGAAGGAAAAGAAAAAGGAAAGGGATAAAGAAAAGGAACAGACGAAGGAGAAAGACAAAGAGAGGGAGAAGAAGAAGCACAAGTTGACGAACGAGATCAAACGAGAGAACGGAGAAGTGAAGCTGCCACAGAAAGGTGAGTCACAGACCTGTAGATGTGGTACATACAGTAAAGGTTAAAAGTTTAACCTCTGTTTAAGTTTGTATGGGTCAATTAAGGTAATTGGTGTAAGTTTTAGAAACTTCTGATTGGCCAGCTGTCATAAGTAGGACCTGTGACTGTAAAAGGGCGCCTGCCGTTAGATGTAGTGATCTTTTTGCCTTTGCTACCGTGGAAAATCTGAGTAACTCCTCAAAAGTCATCAGAAAAGAAGTTGTAGATCTCTGCGAGTTCTTTTCCTCCTTAGAAGCAATTATCACACAACCAAAGGTTCATTAACTCCCAGGGGTGAACGCGAGCTTTGGTCTGAAAGGTTCCCCTGAACCCTTAGACGACGACAACAAAGAAACTGTTGAAGGATTTCGAGTCATCGGGTGCCACAGCATGTACACCCACCGTTAAGTCATACATCACCATGATCTGGAAGGCTGTTGCGTGAGGAAGAAGCTCCTACCTCTTCCCAACGTGTGCAGGTGATCACCAGCCTTTTGGTTATCAGCGCTGTCTATGGAGGAGAAAGAGCGTGGCTTTCAGTCTGAACAACACCGTCCCAAATGTGAAGCGTGGGGTGGCAGAACGATGTTATGGACGTGTTTTGCTGGAAAAGTGAAATAGATGGCATCAAGGAGGATTATCTAGATATTGTAAAGAACTTTTCATCCTGTCTAAAGAAGTTCTGAGCCACTGAAAACCCGATGCAGTTAAATACAAGCTGAAATCAATCTGTCTCTGGTATTGCTGTGAGCTCTTATAAGTAAACACAGTAGATACTAACACAGGAACTGTACGAGTACATGAAGTGTTTGGAGGTGTGAAGGAGTTGAACGTCTTCAGCCGTGGTGCGTGTATGCGAGAACTCTTTAAACCCTTTAACACTTCTACGTCTTTTTTTTTTATAGTCTTTAAAATGTATGCTTAATACATGCAAAATATATTTATTGTGACACAAAGGTTAAGTGAACAAACAAACAAGCAGGCATGTGTTTCCTTCACCGCTACCCGCCCCCCCTTTGGCCATTACTTTAAATGAGCTTTAGCTGCAATTACAGCTGCAGATGTTTGGGGATGTCTCCAACAGCTTCTGCACACCTGTGCCCTGCAGGGGTCGTACCGCACATCTTCACCGATGAATACTGCCTGAACATGTGCCTTGCATTCCCATTTTCAGTTCATTAAAACATCCAGCATATACAAGTTACATATAAGAGCGAGCTGCGTGACATCTGACACATTTTAGGCTGGCCAGGTCTGTAGGTTCTACACCAAATCCGAATAGTTTTGAAGTGAGGTAGTGGCTGGAAGACATGAGCAATAATGAAATATTTGTTAGACTGCGAAGACTTGGAGAATGGCGAAAATATTTTGGGAACTTCTGTGGCTAGGTTCACGTCTTTTTAATGTGGGTTTTTTTAAAGGGCGGTTGTGGTGGACATTTTGCTGAGACCTGGCATGCATGCACACCAGTCACGGCCAGGGTGTTAATGTTTAATTTTGTTCCATACTAATGCACAGCTTTTGTTGTGTTGTATGCCGCTACGAGCCTGAATCTCTCACACACACTCACGCGGTGTCATTATTCCATTTCAGTTATTATGCTTCAATGGGCTAGCTGTATTCAGTGGTGTGACAGGTTTCCGTTTTATGGTAGCGCGGCTCTCGAGTTTCCAGCAGCATTGTTCAGGTTAGTCACTGCGGTGAGGCAGCGACCTGTCCTTCATAACGCCACTTCAGAGTGAGCGTCCACTACAAGACCGAACATTTTCCAAAAATAACAGAGAATATTCTCAGCACCGTCGTGTCCCTCTGTGTACAGCAGCTTCCCAGCTCGGAGTGACCTCAGGAGACGACAGTTAAAAAAAACGTCATAACCATTTCTCCATATCCACCCACGTGAAGCTAGGAAGGCTTCACACCAGATCAGCTAGCTGAATCCAGAAACCATGGTGGATAGGTGAAGACCCAGTGTCATAGCTCACCTAACATGAAATTCTGTTCCAGGTACAATAGTAATGTTCTCTCTGTAGTAGGGCTGCACGATTATGGTCAAAATGATAATCACGATTATTTTGAGCAATATTGAGATCACCATTGTTCATTGATTTTAGGGACAATATATTTTTACTGCACTTTCACATTTAAATAAACAGACCTCTGCTTTCACATCCATGTTGTGCTACATTCCTGCTCATGTACAAATCTTTACATCAAATACGACTGGTCCTTAAAGTGCATCATCTCGTAGAAGCAAAATATAAATAAAATTGTACCCAAAATATAGCATAAGTAAAAATAAAAAAAATACCAGCAACCAAATGAGAACAATTCAGGCGAATGCGGAAAAGTCACTAACAGTGTTTACAGGAGGAGAGATGCAGACAAATCACCCAGTAGAGCGGTGACACAGGGATGATGTCATTTTGTACCGAAAC
The DNA here is from genome assembly GCF_001660625.3 of Ictalurus punctatus. NCBI lineage: Eukaryota > Metazoa > Chordata > Actinopteri > Siluriformes > Ictaluridae > Ictalurus > Ictalurus punctatus. The sequence goes on along the minus strand of NC_030434.2, from coordinate 1,729,544 downwards.
CCGGAATTTATCATCACACCGGTTCCCTCGACAAAAACCCAATAGGATTTTCACATAGACTTTTGGATTATCGCAAAAAATAATCTCTGATCAACACAAGATTACAACACTAACACGTTCTGTCCATCAAGATCATTTTCACAAATCAGCACGACATTTATGAAGTTTGAAGCCTAAATACAATCTCCAGAAATAAACAGCTAACCGTACGGTATAAACGATCTACACCACGGTCGCTCGGCTTCACCGTCACCATCACCGAGCTTCCCACAACTTCTCCAAACTTTATTTAAAACATTTTCCATAATACGGATTTACTCTGTGGGTGAATCTTCATCCACGTTTTTTTGGAAATTGTGCACAGCAAACCTGAACCAGTTTATTTGCACAGACTTTTCTTGTTCGGCGTGATGAAGATTAATGTCCCCGACAACCTCTGTAGTCTCATTTAGCAACATGTTAGTGTCATAGCATTGGAGCCCGAAGCTGGCAGCGTGAGCGCTAAAATGCTAACTCGTTTCTGGGCTTTGGCATTACAAATTGACGGAATCCCTGCGCCACTCTATGGTGACGGTAAGTTTAGGAAGCGCTTGATTTGATCTGCACCGGAGTTTTCTATGAGCGGAGGACCAACTTTAGACGTCAGTATCGCAGTCGATTATGTTCATGTAATCGTGGGCAGTCAAAATCGTAATCGAGATCAATAGTCGGTTAATTGTGCAGTCCTACTCTGTTGCATAAGGGTTATCATGGTTCAAAAAAAAAAGGGCAGACTGATATGATCACATCAATATGTATCATATTAACTTTTAATTTTGTTATTTTTACACCCTTAGAAGCTTAGCTACAATAATTATTTCCCATCTTAAGAACATCATTAGCTGAAAGGAACTCATAGTGGTTCAGGGTTAAGTAACACCTTCAATTATTGCTGTGGAGAACTGTTTACAATTGCCACAGCTGATAACGCTACACCCCCTACTGTTCAGGATGATTAAATCATTTATTGCGATTGTCTAAAATAGAAAATCACAGTCGGCGAACAATCAGTATCGCACAAGCCAAGTATAAACACTTTTGATTTCCTGTTTCAGTTCCACCATTATTACCTCTGTGGCCTCACTGAGTAATGCCCCTGTCTCTCTTCTTCTAGTTGACACGGAGAAACCGAAGGCAAATGCAGAGGAGCTGCTGCTCAAAAAGGCGAAGAAGAAAAAGAAAAAGAAACACAAAGAGGCGGAGAGACGCAAGCGGCCCAAGATGTACAGCAAGTCCATTCAAACGCTGTATTCAGCCCTGCTGAGCCCCGAGCTCCCAGGAATGCTGTCCAAATCGGAGAACGAATTCAAATCCCCATTTCCCGTCTGTAAAACACTCTCACTCTCCTCCTCTTCTACTGCCACTGTCAAGCAGGAGAAGGGCAGCTGCTCAAAGTCCAGCTGTGGAGCCGGGGACACCGGTACGGCAAGCAGTGGGAAAACTTCACAGCTCCATTCCCGGCTCCCGGGGATAGATGGTTTGGAATTTGGCCGGTTTGTGCACGTGGAGCAGCAGCCGAACGGCGGCGCCCTGGTCGTGCACGCCTACATCCGCGAACTCTCTGTTCTCTCACCCGAGGAGATGCAAAGGTTCGCTCATGAATTTGTGACGCTGGCATTCTGCGAGGACCATAACGGAGCTGCGCACTACGTCATGGGCATCGTCCATGGAGCTGCCTCCTACCTCCCTGACTTCCTGGAATATTTTTCTTCCAAATTCCCCAATTCGCCTGTAAAGATGGAGATCCTTGGCAAGAAAGACATTGAAACGACCACCATGGCAAATTTCCACACTCAGGTGAGTCACTGCAAACTGTAAGTCGGAACACGAGCAATAAATTCATTTCAGCAGTTCCAGTCCTCATCTAACGACTGACCCGTGATCTGCTGACTATCCTGACCTAACGACTGACCAGTGATCTGATGACGGTTATCTATTGACTGACCCGTGATCTGATGATCCTGATCTATTGACTGACCAGGGATCCGATGGCTACACTGACCTAATAACTGACCAGGGTTCCGATTACTATCCTGATCTGTTGACTGACCAGGGATCCGATTACTATCCTGACCTAATGACTGACCAGGGATCCAATGACTCGGTTGTCTATATTTACTGTAAGGAAAGTCACTATGAAGTGACTGCAGTTTCTGACTACAGTCAAAGGTTAAATCTGAGGAGAAGGATGGTGATGGTAGGAGTAGCATTTATATTAGTTGACCAATACATAACAAAAAGTAATCGACTAGTCATCTTTCCCATAGGTATAGTAAATAACTGTTTCAGGACATGACTATTTTTAGTCCACATTGTATATAGGCCAGCTACACATGATGATGCACATTATACACAGGACTACACAGAGTTCACATGAGACACAGACTCAATGACATCACCAAACTATTGGTTTCTTCTTTTGTGTTGCTTTTCCAGGGTTTTTCGGCAGCCTTTTTCAGTTGTTTGTTTTGGCATGGTGGGGGTTCTCCCCTCAGTCTCTTCAGGAGGTGACATGAAAAAATTTCAGGGCATTCCAAATTGTAGTATTGGCTATGCCCAATGTTTGTACAATGCCTGTGATTGATTTTTCTCTTTCTTTGTAGAATAACGGTATTTTCAACAGTAGGGATATTAGTTTTGTGGCTTTGTTCAGTAACTTGCACAACAGTCTTATAAAACAAAACCAAAAATAATTGTGATCATATTGTAGCTCTTGAGCCAGCCTGAAGAAATCATGATATATTTTTGCCAGATGGCCCATTCTTAATATCAAGCCATGTCACTGCCACTGGTGTTAGTCCTCCGGGTTAAAAAGACTGTTCTCTTGAATAGTTACTGTGGGTCCTCTCTTCACACAAACTCTTTCCACCTGCTCTGCACCATGAATAGAAACTTGACCTCCATCACATGCCACGCCAGCATGGCCTTGCTGTCTCAGTGTACGCCAGTACCGGAGTCCCTGTTGCTGTTAGTCGCTGAAAATAAGAAAGCAACCGGATTGGGTTTCATGCTAAAGAATGATTGTTAGGGGTGAACTAGGTTTGGTACATTTGGTCAGGTGTACCGTGAAAGCTATTTTCGAGCCCCGGAGTGATTCAGAGAACTGATTCTTGGTCCTCTTGCAAACGGTGGTCCGGGGCTAGCTTCAACCGAACCATAGCATGGTCTACAATGTGTGTGGAAGCTGTCCGTGCTTGGCCTAACGTGTCGTGTGAAGTGATTTTATTGATTCAGCTTACTTGTCTACTTTTATGATTTCCAGGACAGGATGCTTATGGTTGTTGATGTGTATAAAAACCAGACTTTCATAGAACTAGAGCTCTTTGCTAAGTTTACCTTTGTAGTATGAGTGCTTGCACTGAGCATCAAAAAAAAAAGGCAAATGGAAATGGCTTTGGAAAACTTTGGCGGTCAGTCTTTCGCATTGCTGTGAGGGAATTTTTACTCTAATTGCAGAAGTGCTGTAATTCAGCCACACTGGGGAGGATGAGGATTTTGAGCAAGAACTGCTGTTTAAGTCAAGTCAGGACTTTGACTTGGCCACTCCAACATCTTCATTTAGTTTCTTTTGACCCATTCAGAGGGGCGCTTGCTCTTGTGCTTCAGGTTGTTGTCTTGCCGCATAACCCCAATTGCACATGAGCTTTCAGATCACAGACTGCTGACTGGACGTTCTTCCTCAAAAGCAGAATTCGTGGCTCCATCAATTATGGCAAGTCGTCCAGCATCCCTACACTATCACGCTACCACCACCATGTTTGACTGTTTTTATCCTGGAACGCTGTGTTAGCTGTACAGAAGATGTAACGGGACTCATGTCATCTAAAAATGTCCACTTTCTACTCATCAGTTCACAGAACATGATCCTAAAGGCTTTTGGGGGTTGGCAAATATTAGACGCGTCTTTGTGGTCCTCCTGGTGAGCAGTGGATACCGTCTTTCTAACAGTGACATCATAAAAGCTGTCCATACCTACGGCGAGCAAGGCCAGCAGATCCTTTTGTGACGTCCTGGATGAGCCGTCTATACCCTCTTGGAGGAATTTTGTTAGGCCACTTCAGGACAGCTTCACCACTGTACCAGGCTTTTCTCCATTTGGAGCTCCATTTGTTGCGGTTCACTGGCACCCCAGAACCTTAGAAATGGCTTTATAACCCTTTCCAGACTGATATATTTTGATAACAAAGTTCTCTTTTGACCGTGGCACACTTCATATTGCTGGAAAGATTTGATTTCAACAGGGCTGGCAGAATTTATATGTATGAGAAATATTTTGTTACTGCATCTATGTAACATGCGTTTTGCATTCATAATAACTGTACCAGGTTTGCAGTGGAAATAAATGAAAGCAGAATAATCACATGGGTTAATTTCTGGCCTTGGTTTTTAATCTTGCGTGTGTCTCTTGATGCTTAACTGTAAATATCATGTCATATTTCAGTTATTTACTCCGGAGAGAAGACCATGTGGCTTGTCCACTTAGTTTCTGGTGCTCATGATTCCAAGGGTCATGAATTCATTTGAACTCATGACCCTGAACACTCCTAATGTGTCCTAATCCGAGAGAAGAAATAACAAAAAGTGATTAGAGGGCAAAGTGAAGATAGTGGTGCACACACAGCACTGTGTGAGGGAGCAGGGCTGTAGCTGCTCTCCAGCGGTCAGGCATTTATTACACACCACCCAGAAATGGAGCTTTGTGTGTGCTTATGTAACACTATAATACACTGTAGTGGTGCTGCTTAAGTAAACATGGCTGCTACAAATATCGATATGGCATGATGCGGAGGTGTCTCGAGGCAGCACGTTATAAATACAGCCTAAATTAGCCTTGCCTTAATATTAAAATTCTGTAATGATGCGCTGTATCGCATCGCTCAGTGGAGATGAGTAAAGGCATAATGCAGATGGATAAACGTGTGTTACTTTCAGCACTGAACATGGGGCAGATGAATATCTGAGCAGTGTTTTCTGCGTGTCACGGACTCTTCTCCTTACTATCTGTTTAAGAACCGCACGTGGATGAGGGGGAAAACGTGGTGCACCAGGGCCTGGGAAACTATTGTCCACTGGTTGTCATAGATCTCCAGACCCAAACAGATTAAAAAAAAAAAATTAAGCAGATCAATACAGAGAGGGGGAGACGGACCTTTAAAATAGAGTGTGCAGAACAGGCCCTTCTGGTTTAACTAGCTTTACACACATAAGCACGCACGCACGCACAAGTGCTTTGTTTATCAGCGTGATCTACGTGGTGGTAAGTCTGGAGCGTTTTGTCACTCGTCTGATCCTCTGTTGATGCAACTGTGACCGTTCTACATGCTTTATAAACATTTTATTCTGTTTTGTGTAGGATTTTCACAATAAAGAATCACTACAATTACAGAATTAGCTAGCCCGTGGTTTGCCAGTGTCGCTGTGATTCACAGAAGAGAGCAAGAGTATGCCCCTCCCACCCAGAGAGCACGGTCGGTTTAGGTGCATTGGCCCTCAGCAGTGTGATTTATGATTGCTGGTGCGTCTCGGTTCTCTGCATGACGCCCGAGCTGGGAGAGATGTTGAACAGAGAGCCGTCTGTCATGCGGAAAGCCTTTTAATGAAGTACATACTTTTGTTTATCACATGACTGTTGTTGTAAAGCTTACGCGGAAGGTTCGGCTCCTCCTCAGGTCAGGTCCGGTGTAGTTCGTATTAGAACGAGTTGTGTTGTACCCGCCCTGATTGTGTGTTCTCTCTGTTCTGTGTGGCTGTAGGTAAAGAGAACCTACTCCCACGGGACGTACCGCGCCGGGGCCATGCGCCAGATCAGTCTGGTGGGAGCCGTGGATGAGGAGGTGGGGGATTACTTCCCAGAATTCCTCGGCATGTTACAGCAGTCCCCCTTCCTCGAAGTGAGTATGATTTTAGACGTGTGTTTTGGGCAGACCTGCCGAAAAGTTCTTGGATGTAAACAAACACATTTTATGCTGTGTCTGAATCCATACACTTGCCATCCACTTTATTAGGAACACCTGTACAACCACTGGATAACTGCATGTAAGTAAATGTGCAGGGGTTTCTAATAAAGTAGATGGCGAGTGTATATAATCTGCAACATGGAGTGGATGAATTTGTTTGAGTAACTGACCATCTTGAATACAGCGTTAGGCAATTTGTGAAGTTCATATTCATATTAAGACGTTGTGCTGATGCGCACGCTTTGGAATCTCCATAGTCATTTGTGTGTGTGTCTGTGTCTGTATGTGTGTGTGTGTGTGTGTGTGTGTGTGTAGCGGACGTTGCCATGGGGAACATTCTCCAGTCTGAACCTGAAAAGCCCTACAGAGAGTGATGACGGGCCGATCATGTGGGTTCGGCCTGGAGAGCAGATGATCCCCGTCACTGACATGCCAAAGTCTCCTTTCAAAAGGAAAAGGTAACACACTGGCTTCTGTTTTTTTAAGCAACCGATAAAGTAAAGCAGAGTAGTCTGTATACAAGGAGAGGATTAACAACGAGAACGGGTTGGAGAAACACATTTTTCAAATAATCTGTTTGTTTCATTTAAATGGACTTAACGCTTTTTTACTCCATTTAGCCCCACCCACTCTTATTTAAGATATTTTGCGTAAGATTTTGTGAACTAGTCCTAGGATTTTACCTTCAGAACACTCGTGGTCATGGGCATCTCAGTCTTCCGGAGCTTGATTTAATCAAGCAGCCGCCGTAATACAGGACTGCTGGAGGGATTTGCAGGAAACTTTAAAGCCTTCAGAGTTGAAAGCGATGCTCAGGAGGATATGTTTCTGGGGAAGTCTGCAAAGAGTGGGGTGTGGTCACCCATAGGGGGTGGGGTTACATTTAAATACAGTTTCTCATATTCTGTAATTCTCAAAGTCTGAATTTATGGCTTTATTTATTTATGACTCTATAGATATTTATACTTTATTGTGAACTGTTAACTTTATTATAATAAATACAATGCACAGTGTACCACAAGAGGGTAGCAGCGGTCTGTAAATCTGACCTGTGTGCTTTTTATTTAAATTTTTTTTTTTTTTTTTTTTTTACATATATATGTATGTATATATATGCGTGTGTGTGTGTGTTTCTCAGATACCTGTTTATTAAAATTATTTATTCAGAGAACCTTTGTAAAAACATTCACCATACTGGTGTTTGGTATCTTTCTCCCCCCCCATTTAAACGTACTACATCAACACACTGGACCCAAAAACACAGCAATGAATTTAGAAAATGATGTTTGTTTGTTTGTTTATTTATTTTTAACTCTACACCACATACAAAATGAAGTGTTGTGAGGGTTTACAAATGTATGTAAGATAGTGTGTAAATAGTGCAGAATTGTCAATATTAAATATTTCGAAATTTCCATCCCAGGCCATAGTCTCAGATGTCTGGACACCTTACATTTTGCCCCTTTACAGGTCAACCAATGAGATCAAGAACCTGCAGTACCTACCTCGGGCAAGTGAGCCGCGTGAGATGCTGTTTGAGGACCGGACACGTGCGCACGCCGACCACATTGGACAAGGCTTTGAGAGGCAGACCACTGCTGCAGTGGGTGTGCTTAAAGCTGTACGTTGTGAAGAGGGGTGAGTCTCACACACACACACACACACACACACACACACACACACACACACACATCAAAATCTGTGCAATATAGATCCGATTATATGTACAAGTTACTTCATTAACTAGTAACTGATTGATGTGTTGCATGCAGCATGGAGCCTCCTCGTATTACCAAAGACGTGGTCTGCTTCCACGCTGCGGATTTTGTAGATGTCGTGCAGCGATTACAGCTGGATCTGCATGAGCCGCCCCTGTCGCAGGTGAGTCTTGAGTCCCTGCACGCTTATCCTCTTTCTTCTAATGCTCTAGATGCCGTGTATTTTTAAACGTCATCTAGTACAGTTTTAATATTTTTATGGTTAAAGGAAAAAGGGTTTCTTCCTGGGTTCTCCAGGTTTCCTCCCATCACCAAGTATCATGCCACTAGGTGGATTGCTGACTGTAAATTGCCCCTAGGTGTGTGTGAAGACTGTGAATTGACCGTGACAGTGTCGTCATATGAGACGGAATAACCGTCTTATAACTGAATCCTTTATGGTTTTTTTAATTTATTTTTTTATTACCATTCCAAATCTGATTACTCGTGACCTGCCACACACCAGTCCCTGAAACTGAGACAGTGTATTAGCTAGAGCTATGCACTAAGTTTATCTAATAATGTGGCCACTGTTAACAGATGTGTCTGTGCTTGTCCTCAGTGTGTCCAGTGGGTGGATGATGCCAAGCTGAACCAGCTGAGGCGTGAGGGCATCCGATACGCTCGCATCCAGTTGTATGACAACGACATCTACTACATCCCGCGCAGCGTGGTGCACCAGTTTAAGACTGTGTCGGCGGTGTGCAGCCTGGCCTGGCACGTCCGCCTCAAACAGTACCACCATGACGCCGAGGATGAGAAGGAGGACAAGAAGACAGTCACCTCCCCCTCCACATTTATCAAGCAGGATCCCTTGTGTGAAGCTCGGAGTGTGCCAGGTTCGCCCACCTTCATCGACCCTAAACAGGCCAGAGATGTCCCACCCGTGCCCCGGATCAAGGTGGAGGAGGCAGAGCTTCTCCCTGACAGGACGCCGAAAGCCCCCTCTTCTGGCGCAGCAGCAACGCCGCCGTCGGCTCCTGTATTGGACCAAGCCAAAGCACACCATCACTCGCACACACTCGCCCCGAGGTCCATGCCCGGCCTGAGTTCGGTGCCGACGAAGCACACGCCCGCCTCGACACCAACCAAACATGCGCAGCCGTCCCTGCCGACCAAACATCCCTACAGCTCGACGTCCGTCAAACACGCGCACTCCAGCTCAGCAGGTAGACACGGCCACTCTTCCATCACGTTCAAACCGACCCACTCCTCGGGCACCACGCCAACCAAACACACACACACTACTACTTCAATACCTAAACATCTTTATTCCCACAATCCCAAAACCAGCTCTGGACATTCGGACAGTCGGACTGCCCCGCCCCAGTCAGGTTCGTCTCAGTCACAGATTATTTCTGTTCACCAATCATTTCCATCACAATCGCAGGTTCTTCACCAGTCGGTTCTGCCTCAGCAGCAGTCGTCCTGGCCGGACAGAGCCTCAGACTCTCTTCACCCAAAGGTCACCCCACAGGACACTCGGCCACACCAGCCACTCAGCCCCCTCTCTCGTGAACAGCAGAAAGACTTTTTATGCTGATTTGTACATAACTGTTTTTAAATGGGCTTTTTTTCGGTTTTATCTTCTTAGTTTTTTTTTCTTTTATCATTTTTTTCTTTTTTGGGGTCAACTTTTCATTTCTATCGATGCAAAGAGGCAACGCTGAAAGGAAAGGTGGGCCTGACCACTTCTCCAGCGACAGTGCGAGATGAGATGGAAGGATGTCCAGTTTGGCCGTGACCGATCGAAATACACAGCAAATGTAGCGAATAACATTCCTCAGTGCCTGCCTGTAACTGTGAACTGTCGTCATAAGCACTTAGGGCCAGCTGCACTGCTACCCTGCAGGTCGGATTAATACAAAACAAAATAAACCCAAACAGGTCCTCCAATAATATATTTTTAAGTTGTAGGCTATAGTTATGTATTAGAGCTGACATGAACATATATATATTTTTTTTAAGATGAGATGAGACAGACTTCTTTTAATGACTCCAGGCTTTTCCATAGAGCTTATTTATATCAAGTTTTTTTTCTTTCTTTTTTTTTTGTTCCTCTTTTTTTTGTCAGCACTGTAGTGTGTGTATATAACATTTTTTTTTCTAAGAAAATGTGTAGTTTGATTTATATCTAATTAAGAACCTTGTAATAAAAAAAAAAAAGTTCTTGAGATTTGGATTGTCATCATGTAAACAAGGGCTACACCGAATGATCAGACTGACCGTGTTTAAGGTAAAGGTGTGGGCTGCCCCTCCCTGCCTGTTACACGTGTCTGCAGTCTTCATTAACCTGTCAACCTTTCCCCAGTTGCTCTGTGTAGACCGTACGACAGCTATGTTTAAAGAGATATGAAGATTAAAAGCATAGGATCACTGCACAAGGAGATTTATTATTTTTTTGTGCTGTTGTCAAAATTGATTTTTTGTTAAATTTGCATTTGTCTAGCATCCAGCCAGGGACACCAAGCTCCTGCACACCAGATGCATTTTGTTTTGGCAAAAATAAGCCTTTCACATGATTAATAGACCCAGATAGTATGTGGACACCTCTCCATCACACATGCAGATGTACACCAGGTGCAGAATAACAAGCTTCCATGATGCTCTGACCACTCTGCACTGGTCCACCACTTTCACCCCCCCAATCTGCTGAACCAAGGACATGTTTGCCAATCAGCTCCAGCACCTGGAGAACATCTGCACAACACACACACATACACAGAATATACTTTCTGAAAAAGAAATATACACACATATACAGTTCAGTCCCTCCTGAAAGTATTGGAACAGCAAGACCAATTCTACTGCTCAGAATTTCAGCTTTCATTTCCTCATATTCGCATCTAAACGTGTTAAACAACTTGGGACACGGCAACTTTTGTTTGATTGCACCCATTTTTCAAGTTATAAAAAGTATTGGAACATGTGACTGACTGGTGTGTCCTGTTAGATTGGTTGTTTAAACAATTAATAACTCTGGGTTTCATCTGTGTAGACTGCATTTGTTGTTAAAAAGGATAAGCCAACATGAAGATTAGAGAGCTGTCTATGGGAGAAAAGCAAGCCATTCTGGAAGCTGAGAAAAGAGGGAAAATAAATCCGAGGCATTGCACAAACATTGGGCATAACCAATACAACATTTTGGAATGTCCTGAAAAAGAAAGAAACCACTGGTGTACTGACAACCAGACATGGAACGGGTCGCCCAAGGAAAACAGCAGCTGATGGCAGAAATATTGTGAGATCTGTGAAGAAAAACCCAAAAACAACAGTCAGTGATATCACCAACAACATCCACAGGGCAGGGGTGAAGGTCTCACAATCCACCGTTCAAAGAAGACTTTGAAAGCAGAAAATATCGAGGCCAAACCACAAGATACAAACTTCTCATCAGCAGTAAGTATAAGAAAGCCAGACTGGAATTCACAAAGAAATACAGAGACGAGCCAAAAAAGTTCTGGAACCAAGATGAACCTCGACCAAAGTGTGGAGAAAGAAAGGATCTGAGTATTTCCATGCAAATATAAACCTTACCTTAAAAAAAATAAAGCTCTTAACAATAGAACAAACCCCTTTTTGACGTTGTCCATTCAGGTCTGCATTAATGTGCTGTAATAGAAATGTTAAGGAAATTGCCATGTTTATCCACCAATACTAAAATACCATTTTCAACCAGCCATGTTTCATGTTTTCAAATGAGGTGTCAAAAACCTATTTTTTAAAATGTTATATTAACAATAATCGTTTTTGCAGAAGGACAAATGTCTGAGAAATAAATACACTCGCTTTGTAACAACACTGATGTCTTTTGGTTTATAATGGCTATACTTAGGAAGTCACCAAGCTTCAGTGCTGTGTCATCCATAACTTTTTCAAGATTAAGTTTATATAGATAATATAAAAACTTCCAACTTTCTGTACAATGCCAAATTATGTCCATACTAATTATGACCAACACCTCATCTCCGTTCTTTGCTCTGAACAACCATAATAATGTGTTACGGAGGCTTCATATTTAATCGTATGCACCAGCGCACATTTGTTTACCCAGATTCTGCTGTTAGATGACTGACTTATATTACTGCAATCTGTTTCTGACTTACTGTATATCAGAACATTTTAGAAATGTAATTCATTCCTTTTTTCTAGTAACATAGAAGAAATGAAATTCTAACAAGAGCACCATGGGGATTTACAGATCACTATGTTATTGTTTTTTTTGACACATGACTGTGATTTGAACTCCATCCATCCATCCATCCACTCTCCACACTGCTTATCCTCTGTAGGGTCGTGGTGATGCTAGATCCCTGCATCTTATGCTGTAGGAAGGGAAACACCCTGGACATCACAGGGATAACACACAAACATATACTCATACACTCGCACTCACACCTACGGTCAATTTAGTGTCATAGATTCACCTGACCTGCATGTCTTTGGATTGTGAGGGGAAACTGGCGATTTGAACTCCGATATGATAAATATTTAAAATAGCTGCTGATGTATCTAGAAAGCAATTCTGTTCCTTTCGTGGTCTCTAAACTGAGTCTTGAACAATGCCATGCTGGTTACACCTTAACAGCGTAAGAGACGCTATGAACTCTGGTTTAACCCCTTGTGGCACTGTGATTTCACTTTAAAGTTGACTAATTGTGCAGCCTTACCATACTGGTGTCTCAGAGGTTTGGTGGATTGAATACCCACTAGAGGTCTCTGTTAAAGTTTTAAAGCATTTTTGTTATGCTTTTCTATAGTCAGGTAAGTGCTGCTTTCCGAACCGTCACGTCCGTTAGGGTTTTCCTCATAAATGTGAAAATTAAAATAAAATTTCATGTTCTATGGAGAAGCCAACGCTTCTCCGTTTGGTGTGTATTAATACTTCTGGTTTGTGCATTTTATTGCACAGAATTCCTACAAAGTATGTTGTCTCCCAAAAACATAGAAAACATTTGTATAGACTGGTATTTTTCTGATGTTTGGACTCTATCATCGGGGGTTGAGTAAAATATAAAAAGATTGTTCAGTACACTGATAATTGATAATAAATACATTCTCTGAGAATTTAGATTTCAAGTGTTGACTGTAAATGTCAGATCCATAACACTGGAATTGCTCATCTGCTTATGATCCAAAACATACAAGCTCATCTGTGAAACATGGTGGTGGTAGTGCTGCAGGTTGGGCTTTCATGGCTGTTTCTGGAACAAGCTCACTAATCTTTACTGATGATGGAACTCATGATGGTAGCAGAAGTTTACAGAAACATTTTGTCTGACAATTTACAGAGAAATGCATCCAAATGAATCAGGGGGAACTTCTTCATGCAGCAAGACAGTGATCCAAAACATTTATTCATTTAGCAGACGCTTTTATCCAAGCGACTTACAGATGAGAAAATACAAGCAAAAAAACAAAAACAAAACACACCGCCAACTCAACACAGGACTTCATCAGGGGGAAAAGTGGAAGGTTTTAGACTGGACAAGTCAATCACCAGACCTTCACCCAACTGAAAAGAATTTCACTTCCGGAAGAGGAGACTGAAGCAAACATCTGACTGAAGCAGTAGTAAAAGCCTGGAAAACCGGTTGATATCAGGGCTCTGTGCAGGACACTTAGGTTCTTCCACCTTCTTCCAAACCTTAACACACCATGTCTTCATGGAGCTCGCTTTGTGTACAGAGGCATCGTGATGCTGGAACAGGTTTGGGCCTCTTAGTTCCAGTGAAGGGAAATTGTGATGCTACAGCATACAGAGACCTCATATACAATTGTGTGCTTCAGAATTTGTGGGAACAGTTTGGGGTAGAACCATATATGGGTGTGCAGGTCAGGGGGCACATACTTTTGGACATATCTCTGCTAAATAAAGTACATATTTGATTTCTCAAAACTTTTTGTTCAAGTCACTTTCTTTCTGCCTGCAAATTTACAGTAAAAACACACATGCGCATGATTGGTTTGTAGCAGCTACACACAAACACACGCACGCGCGCACACACACACACACACACACACACACACACACACACACACACACACCGACACACATATACATACATATAGAGCAGTGAAGCTGAGTAGAGGAGTGCTAGTGCGCCTATACTCCAGGCTGCTCTGTAATGGTTAGGGTAAAGCCAGGGGTTGATTACTAGTAACAGTAGATTAGTGGGAGTGCGCCTATACTCCAGGCTGCTCTTTAATGGTAAGGGTAAAGCCAGGGGTTGATTACTAGTAGCAGTAGATTAGTGGGAGTGCGCCTATACTCCAGGCTGCTCTTTAATGGTAAGGGTAAAGCCAGGGGTTGATTACTAGTAGCAGTAGATTAGTGGGAGTGCGCCTATACTCCAGGCTGCTCTTTAATGGTAAGGGTAAAGCCAGGGGTTGATTACTAGTAGCAGTAGATTAGTGGGAGTGCGCCTATACTCCAGGCTGCTCTGTAATGGTAAGGGTAAAGCCAGGGGTTGATTACTAGTAGCAGTAGATTAGTGGGAGTGCGCCTATACTCCAGGCTGCTCTGTAATGGTAAGGGTAAAGCCAGGGGTTGATTACTAGTAGCAGTAGATTAGTGCAAGTGCGCCTATACTCCAGGCTGCTCGGTAAGGGTTAGGGTAAGGCTAGGGGCTGAGTACTTGTAGCAGTAGATTAGTGGGAGTGCACCTATACTCCAGGCTGCTCGGTAAGGGTTAGGGTAAGGCTAGGGGCTGAGTACTTGTAGCAGTAGATTAGTTGTAGGTGCGCCTATACTCCAGGCTGTCGGTAAGTGTTAGGGTAAGGCTAGGGGCTGAGTACTTGTAGCAGTAGATTAGTTGTAGGTGCGCCTATACTCCAGGCTGCTCGGTAAGGGTTAGGGTAAGGTTAGGGGCTGAGTACTCATCACTGATCGGAGTTCAGTCGCAAAAGGGAAAAGGAAATGAAGCGAATCTGTTAAAGCGTTCATGTTCAGGTTTTCAGTTTGATGCCGCCATATAGAAGCAGTAGAAAGTGCATGTAAGCTTTTCCGCGACAGGAAGGGGAGCGGGGAGCTACAGACAGAGGTAAGACTGAGCGGTTGTTTTCCTGTGTTTACGACGTGTTTATTTTTAGCCACTGGGTGAGTGTTTTATCTCCAGCAGCTGTGCGGCTGGTGAAGTAGCTTACCCATGTGAAGCGGAGGCTAATGTTTACACTTTAGCTCTGAATCTAGCCCTCAGTAAGCGCTGTGCTAGTTAGCATGCTAGCTGGAGCAGAGCAGTGGGGGTTTATAGCAGAGGCAGAGAGACAGAGTGCGGTGCAGACAGGAATAATGACATGACCGGGAATGAAGTGGAGAAGCTGATCACCTGAGTGAAGGTGTAGAGACAGCCTGTATCAGACAGCCTGTATCAGACAGCCTGTATCAGACAGCCTGTATCAGACAGCCTGTATCAGACAGCCTGTATCAGACAGCCTGTATCAGACAGCCTGTATCAGACAGCCTGTATCAGACAGCCTGTATCAGACAGCCTGTATCAGACAGCCTGTATCAGACAGCCTGCAGTGTCCAGTCCAGCAGCTCGGGTAGGATGGAGCTGTGTTCAGCTCAGTGTTCTCCATACTGTTAGTGTGTGTGTGTGTGTGTGTGTGTGTGTGTGTGTCAGGTTTTACTCCATCTCACAAACTAACCCCACTCACCCAGCCAGAGGAAAAGAGACACACTTTCCATCTTT
Organism: Ictalurus punctatus; assembly: GCF_001660625.3. Taxonomy (NCBI): domain Eukaryota; kingdom Metazoa; phylum Chordata; class Actinopteri; order Siluriformes; family Ictaluridae; genus Ictalurus; species Ictalurus punctatus. Next base: position 1,714,097 of record NC_030434.2, on the reverse strand, counting down.
TCCCTCTCTCTCTCTCTCTCTCTCTCTCTCTCTCTCTCTCTCTCTCTCTCTCTGCCTGTCTTTGTTTGTCGAAATTATTTACATTTAATTCAGATCATCTACGTGTGTGTGTGTGTGTGTGTGTGTGTGTGTGTGTGTGTGTGTGTGTGTGTATATATACAGTGTCTCTATGACCCAGTGGTCAGTTTGGAGCCGGTTTGATAAGAACAAATGAAGCAGTCCAAGGATGAACAATGATCCAGGTGAAATAGTTTCATGATGTCATAACAGTAAATAAACTAGATGAACAGAGTGTTTACGTACCTACGTCTCGTTCCTGTCCTCGCAGAACTGTGCCAGTACGTTAGCCGTATTCGGACGGGATTATTTTGTCAGAGGGATGTCTGTAATAAATAGTATTTTACCCGTCTAAGAACCCAGATGTTTGCGTCACATGGTCAGTTTTTTATAAAATTATTATTATATATATAAAAAATCCTAATATTTAATGCTGCTAAATTCATAACTGTTCATGAAAACATTGGTGATTTGGTTTCAGCTATGCTTAACAGGTTAAGGATGAGAGGCCTGGTGTGTGCGTCAGTGTGTGTTGTATGTTGTGTTTAACAGTGTGTTTGCTGGCTGTATTTAGAGTGTGAGTGATGGATGAGCCACTGGTGTATTTGTGTCTGAGCTGTATGTGGATCAGTTCTTTATATAACCTGAGCTATTCTGTGCCCTTGAACGGGGGCTGCTTCTTCTTCTTCCTCTAAACCCAAAACTCTTGCAAGCTTGGTCCTGCGCTCTGCTGCTCTCTTCTGAGGTAAACCTCTTCCTTTTAAGTCGTTTAATCTGATTGTGAGGTGTTTTCTCTGCGGTGCTTTTTCCCCTTTGTCTTTCTACACCGCTGCGATCCTTCCTCAGAGCATGTCGTGTACTAATCCTGTCCACTAAGGATCAAATAGTAGGAAAGAACTCCTGACAACCAGAGGTCTCAGTCAAGGTCTCCGTATAGATTTTTATTAATTGCGCAGGTAGATGTTGACCTGCTACGGCATTACTGCCTATCACACCACCTCTGGTGCCCATAGGATTACCCTTCAGCCTTGCCAACATGACTAACACAACCAGAGCAATACTGGCCTTCCTAGTGACTAAGGCTGTAACAAGCCATACTGGCATCATTAATGCATGCTCAGTGCCACTGGTTACATATGGCATTGGTCAGCTGTAGGGTCGTAAGCCGGGTACCACCGCTCAACAACGCTTCACTCCTTGAACCCCAGAACGTCTCTTGGTGGCGGAGCGGTGGCACGGATGCCTCCCTGCCAAGTAGAGTTCGGGTTAGGTGTTACTACTCCAACCCTTCTCCTTCCTACTCACCCAGAGCCAAAAGTTGCTTTTCTTGACCACTTCAGCCAGGTCTTTCCTGACCAAACCACTGGTGCAGGTTCACATGATGTAAAAGAAATTGGATTCATCAGACCAGGCAACCTTCTTCCATTTCTCCATGGTCCAGTTCTGATGCTCACATGCCCATTGTAGGTGCTTTCGGAAGTGGACAGGGGGTCAGCTTCTTCAGCAGTTTGTGCTACAGAATCTCTTCTGTGGGATTGGACCAGACGGGCTAGCCTTCACTCCCCATGCGCATCAGTGAGCCTTGTCGCCGGGTTACCGGTTGTCCTTCTTTGGACCACTTTTAGTAAGTACTAACCACTGCATACTGGGAACACCGCAGAAGACCTGCCGTTTTGGAGATGCTCTGACCCAGTTGTCTAGACGTTACAATTTGGCCCTTGTCAAAGTCGCTCAGATCTTTACACTTACCCATTTTTCCTGCTTCCAGCACATCAATTTCGAGAACTATTCGCTTCACTTGCTCCCTAATATATCCAACCCCTTGACCGGTGCAGTTATAATAAGATAATCAGTGTTATTCACGTCACCTGTCAGTGGTTTTAATGTTATGGCTGATCAGTGTAGGTTTTAGTATAGGTTGTAGTGTACGATTTTATAAATGTTTTCATGTCCTATTTTAGTAAAGGTTTATTGTTTTAGTATTTTGTGAGTTACATTACATACAATCCATCCAAAATCAGGTTCTTATAAGGTACAGAATAAAGCTCCCAGGAATGTGTGTCTCACCCAAAACCGTTTGCTTACCCAACCTGTTTCTTCACAAAAGATCCACCTCACGTTATTACGCATGTCCCTCATGATCAGCTTGTGTGTTAGATATCACAGTGTATTATATCTCTGACTGCTAGCACAGTGTAGCAGCTGGACAGCATCTTACGTGCTTGGGTTTTATTTTTAACCTGAAGTTGTTCTCATTTTCACTTCCTAATGCACATCCTGGGATAGTCCTTTAGTTAGAGAAAACAAAGTACATATGAAAGAGAGAGAGAGAGATAGAATGGCCAAGAGACAATGGAACGTAAAACCTAGTGAAGAGTTGCTAGTCAAATGCTGCAACGAAATGCTTTTGTCCTAAATTCTTTTTATTTCATATGTTTAAAAAAAACAACAACAATCCAACTAATGGATTAATAGGATATGCAGAATAATCTATAGATTATGAACTGATTGTTTAAAAAGGAGCTTAATCCTGGACTAAAACTACTGCGCAGGAGGAAAGCGTATGGAGTGTGTTTTTTTTTTTTTTTTTTTTTTTTTTTTTTTGGATGTGTCACACATGACCAAGCAGGAGGATTTGAATAATTTACATGCTGCTGATCACCGCCATCGTGTTCTACTCTAACCCTCTTCCTTCCCTTGTGTTAGTCTGTACATGGAGACACAGGAAGGCAGAGAGATTAGATGTGGGGGAACGTGTGTATGAGTGTGTGTGTGTGTGTGTGTGTGTGTGTGTGTGTGTGTGTGTGTGTGTGTGTGTGTGTGTGTGTGTGTGTGTGGGGATCTGTTTTAAAACTGATGATCTAGTCATTGCTTTTTAGACGTTGTGTGTTTTCCAGTAGCGGTTTTAAAACACTTCCAGACAGACAGATTACGTAACCTGCTAACTACATCAGTCAGTGTGTGTGTAGTTTATCCACACGGTGCATTAGTGAGGACTAATCCCAAGGTTGAAATCTTTTCCATTCTCACGAGTCCAGGTTTAGAGATGATCTTATTGATGCTTATTATAGTTCATTATCTTGCAGTCTCACCCTGGTGATCGTGTGTGTGTGTGTGTGTGTGTGTGTGTGTGTGTGTGTTCCGGTGCTAAATCAGCCAGCGTTCTGTGTGAAATGTCAGCAGCTGAAATGAAACCCTGCACTCTTGCAGCAGCAGCAGTGCATGATGGGAGCTTGTATTATCTTTCCTCTGTGCCTCTGAGCTCATTACAGTGGAGCAGCGTGTAATGATGGATGATTACAGATACTGGTTAAGCATTCTGACGTCACCTGTAATTTTGTATGATAACATTATTACACACAATGAGACCTGTGTGTGTGTGTGTGTGTGTGTGTGTGTGTGTGTGTGTGTGCGTGTGTGAAATATTTATTTTGGAAACTTGAACATGGTTTATTATCTCCTTTGCAGCTTCTACATATCATCAAACATAGCTAAATGATCACCTAACACTTCTGGATGCTTCCATTGGAGTAGTGATGAACATTTCAGGTGCTAGCTAATCAGCAAAAAACACACATCTTACCCAAAACCTACCAAGCTGAAAATGTGAACAGTTGTGTGTGTGTGTGTGTGTGTGTGTGTGTGTGTGTGTGTGTGTGTGTGTGTGTGTGTTTTTCATTTACTTGTATGCATTTCCTGTTCTTAAACTTCTCAAGCAGCAGTGAAGATTTTCACACTTACATACACACACACATCTGCCTCTCTTCTCTTCTCTCTCTCTCTCCTCCTCTTTCTTACTCTCTCACACTTTTTTTTTTTGTATGTTGCAGTGAATATCAGTTAGCATGACCACAGTCAGTCTTAGTCAAGTACGCAGACAGGTTTTCTCAGACGAGCGCTCAGTGAGGGAGGTATTAAGGGCGAGGTTGACTCTCCAATATTACTGGGTTGGTGTGTGATGCAGTGTATTAGACACACCTACCCCACAGGTAAGAACTGGCTTTCTACGTTCACAGAGAGACTTGGACTTGCCTACACGCTGGAACACTGCTCACCTCCTCTTCCTCCTCCTCTAACCTCTTTGGTCTTCTGTTCTCTCTGTTTCAGCCTAAAATGACCCATGTGGTGACTCGTGAAATGTAAATGGCTTCCAAAGTGCGCGATGCGGTGGTGTGGTACCAGAAAAAGGTGAGTACTCTGGCTTTTTAATCCCTCTAGTTGCCTGTCAGCAGTTTAGAGCAGTGGGATTTGCCATTTGTATCATATTTATATTTTAGAATATTGAGAACTCTTGGGCAGGTTCTTCAGCTCATCAGTGGTGTAATATAGCAAGGATTAGATCACACAGCGCTCGGGACAGGCGGTTAGGGATCCGTTGAAGTCAATGGTGTATAAACCCAAGTCTGAAAAAGTTGGGACAGTATGGAAAATGCTAATAAAAACAAAGCGGAGTGATTTGTAAATGTGCTTTGACTTTTATATTTAAACAAAAAAAGTATAAAGACAAGGTATTTGATGTTTTACCTAATCAACTGCATAGTTTTTTTTTTGTTGAAGATAAAAACTTTTATTTTGAAATTGATTCATTCAACACACAACAAAAAAGTTGGCATGAGTTTGGACTAAAAGCGATGTGAGAAGTTGAAATAAGAAGGTGATGTGAAACAGGTGAGGCATTCTTCTAATCATAGTATATAAGGAGCCTCCAAGTATGGCCGAGACCGTCAAGAACAAGGATGAGTCAAGGCTCGCCAATCTGCCAACAGATGCATCAGAGAATAATCCAACACTTTGAAAAGAAGATTTCCCGAAGACAAATCGGGAGGATTTTGGGCTTTTCACCTTCTACACTGCACAGTATAATTAAACGTTTCAAGGAATCCGGTCAGATCTCGGTGCGTAAAGGGCGCAGCCAAAAACCACTTCTGAATGCGTGTGATCTCCGATCCCTCAGACGTCACTGTCTTAAAAACCTTCATGAGTCTGTAATGGAGATCCTGACATGGGCTCTGGAATACTTTGGTAAACCTTTGACACTCGACACCATTCGCCGCTGTATCCATAGATGCAAGTTAAGGCTTTACTATGCAAAGCAGAAGCCGTACATCCATACTGCCAGAAGCTCCGCCACTCCTCTGGGCTCGGTCTCATCTAAGATGGACAGTAGCACAGTGGAATCGTGTTTTGTGGTCCGACGAGTCGACATTTCAAATAATTTTTGGACAAAACAGCCGTCGTGTTCTCCGGGACAAAGAGAAAAGGACCATCCGAGCTGTTATCAGCGTCAGGTCCAAAATCCAGCGTCTGTCATGGCATGGGGGCGTGTCAGTGCCCATGGTATGGGTAAGTTATACATCTGTGAGGGCAGCATTAATGCAGAAAGATAGGTACACGTTTTGGAGCAGCATATGCTGCCTTCCAGAGCAGGACAACGCCGCACCACATTCTGCCCGGATTACAAGTGCATGGTTGTATAAGCAGAGAGTGCGGGTCTTAGCGTGGCCTCCTGCAGTCCTGACCTGTCTCCCACTGAGAATGTGTGGCGCATTATGAAGCACAAAATAAGGCAACGAAGGCCCTGTACAGTTCCAGAGATCTGTTGAGGAAGCGTGTAACTGATCCATTGCTGGACTGCGCTCTCTGAGCCAATCGAGTGGTTGTGATGCACTTGATGGAGACCCCTGTCACATTCATTATATAAACCAATCAGTCTTAATGGAGCTACTGAACAGGAGGATAAGTGTTTCAGTCACACGATCCCTCTGGAACAGGAGAAGATCAATCATATAGTTGAATGAGTACCACTACCGCGAACTGTGTTACTTTCATCAGTTAGGAAATACTTCCCTTTGTCCTGTTATTCCACTTATATCACAGCCATTTACTACAGTTACACGGTTTCATTTTTTAATGTACGACACATCACACATTTTAGATTTAATGTTGTGAAACATCTGAGAGACGAGTTAGTTCCTGTTCTCACCTACGGTATAGCTGAGAGAAATAGTCATTCTTCACCAGTTTCACTCTCTCTCTCTCTCTCTCTCTGTGTTAAACAGTTAAAGTCTCCTCACATGCGGCATTTACAAACCAGTGTATACTGCACATGCATGCGCACGTGCGCGCACACACACACACACACACACACACACACACAGCACTGTCCATCTGTGTGTCTGTCTAAGATTCTCGTTAGCGTTCCAGAGCGAGCGGTTGAATATTTGTAGGATGTTTTATTTTATTTTTGATTCATAATTGTAACCCGCAGATGAGCGTTTATGAAACTGATTCGAACAGCGTCAAAGTCACAGCAAGGTCAACTATCTGAAATAGTGGAATTGAAGCTTAGCGGTACGGCGATTATTGATGTGCATAATCGTATTCATGCGTTTGCAAGATTTGTTTGAGACAACACAAAATAATGCTGTCAAAAGTCACATGACTGACGATAACTGGTAGGTGTTACATGTTGTGCTCTGCACACTTTCAAGTAGTGATTCATCGTTGAGTTTTATCTTAAATATCTCCATAGAAAGAATGATATTTTTTGGCTTGATAAAGAAATACTAATGTTATGACGGTTTATATGTGGGAGCCAGAAATCACAACTCCGTCTGTGTGTTTCACTCGAGCCTGTTTCACTCTAGCCTGCCCCGAATATGGAGCTAATTTGGGATGTTGTCCTTGAGGCTGCTCTGTTCAGGTGACCCCTTTAAACCCACCTGGACTTAATGCAAGCCCACAGCGTGACCTGATGCTCACCTGAGGCTGATTTTTAGAGATCCTCTCAGGAAAGAACTTGAGATGCTGTGCTCAAATGTAGTAGGTGGGATCAGAGACCTGGACATGTTCCCTTACAGAGAGACCTGGGGAGAGCGAGAGACCTGGGGAGAACGAGAGACTTGGGGAGAGAGAGGGAGAGAGAGAGTGAGAGAGAGAGAGAGAGAGAGAGAGAGAGAGGGAGGGAGGGAGAGCGAGAGAGAGAGCGAGAGGGTGAGAGAGTGAGAGAGAGAGCAAGCGAGAGAGCGCAAGAGAGGGAGAGGGTGGGAGAGAGAGAGAGAGCAAGAGGGAGAGAGAGGGAGAGCAAGAGGGAGAGAGAGAGAGAGCAAAAGAGAGAGAGAGAGAGTGAGAGAGAGCAAGCGAGAGAGCGCAAGAGAGGGAGAGGGATTGAGAGAGAGCGAGAGGGAGGGAGAGAGCGAGAGAGAGAGAGAGAGAGAGAGAGAAAGCGAGAGGGAGAGAAAGAGGGAGAGAGAGAGCGAGAGGGTGAGAGAGAGAGAGAGAGAGAGAGGGTGAGAGAGAGCGCAAGAGAGTGAGAGAGAGAGAGCAAGAGAGAGCGCGAGAGAGAGAGAGAGTGAGAGGGAGGGAGAGCGAGCGAGAGAGAGAGCGAGCGAGAGGGTGAGAGAGCGAGAGCAAGCGAGAGAGTGCAAGAGAGAGAGGGAGAGAGAGCGAGAGGGTGAGAGAGCAAGAGCAAGCGAGAGAGCGCAAGAGAGAGAGAGCGAGAGGGTGAGAGAGCGAGAGCAAGCGAGAGAGCGCAAGAGAGAGAGAAAGAGAGAGAGTGCAAGAGAGAGAGAGAGAGAGCAAGCGAGAGAGAGAGCGAGCAAGCAAGAGAGAGCGCGCGAGAGAGAGGAAGAAGGGAAGAGAGTCATTTTGGTGACTTTACACAGCAGTCCACTGATCAAGGTTTGGCTGGATGACATGTCACTGAGTTTCTGTCTGACACCATTTTAAATGCGTAATGAACTCTATTGTTCATGTACCCACTTTTATTTCTCCTGTCTTAGTATGTATTTGTGTAAACCGCAACATACCACATTCTGTACTTTTATACTCCGTTCATGATTTATTTACATACAGTCCTTCATGACATTTTAATTTGGAACAGGTTGTTCTGCATTTTCTATTCAAAATGTTTTGTACAAATAATGATAAAATTATATTTGTAACACAAATATGTGTACACCAATCAGCCATAACATTAAAACGGGTCAAGGCTCCTCAACGAATCTTGACCGCCCATGACCTTGTCGTTCTTTGGACCACTTTTAGTAGGTACTAACCACTGCATATTGGGAACACCCCTCAAGACCTGCCATTTTGGAGATGCTCTGACCCAGATAACTAGACATCACAATTTGGCCCTTTTCAAAGTCACTCAGATCCTTAAGCTTGCCCATTTTTAATGCTTCCAACTTGCTGTCTAATATATCCTACCCCTGCCACTGTAACGAGATAATCAATGTTATTCTTTTCACCTGTCAGTGGTTTTAATGTTATGTCTGATCGGTGTATTTATTAGAGTCCAGTACACCCCCCACCCCCCCAGAACTGCACATTACCGACAGAGGGGGGGCTCAGTAACTCTGACCCTGAAGCAACAGCTGACTATCTTTCTAGCAGAATGATTTGAATTATGTTTAAAGTGCACGTATTCATTTCCCCCTAATGTGCACTTATATATGTGCACTTTATCAGTAGGAATTAAAGCACCGTATAACATATCAGATTCTATTCTTAGCCTCGAGCCTTGAAAACGTCTCCTGTTGCTTTACGGAGCATATTTGACCGTAAATATCACTGAGACATGACGCTGTGTTTTTCTTCTTGTCTCTAACGTTCAGAGCTGGGTGTGGTAAGTGAACGCAGGCTTGCTTATGGTTTAAAGGAGGGTATATGCAGCATTGTCCACTACCAGTAGACGCGTGTGTGCGTGTGTGCGTGTGTGTGTGTGTGTTACACCGGCTTCCTCTACTGTGGAGTTTATTTAGCAGACTGTAACTACCGATTGATTTGTTTGGACCTTGTGTAGCAGCAGGTGTGACGTGAGTTCAGAAGGCCCTGGTGTGTGAGCTTTGTGTGTAATCGTGAATTTGCATGGCGCTGGATCCAATTAAACTGGTTCTGCGGCATTACTATCTAAATAAATATTCCTTCTCTGGGTGGTGGTTTTCCACCACAAGTGTCTCTGCTCAACCCAAACAAGGGCTCATGTATGATTCATCATTAATAATTACAGGTTGCATATTTACAGGAAGATGATTCCTGCTCACAAGTAACCGTTTAAATAAAACCTTTTAAATAAAATGTTTAGTTAAAAATATTGAACCTCAGGACCAAAAAAATAAATGACTTTAATTACGTAGGCAGGTTGCTTTAAATAAACTATTTCCATACGTGGCATTTCTTTGCCTGGTGTGGCCTGACCCTGATGCTGCTTTCTTTTGCGTTGCTGCTACATGTTTGATGAAGCTTGGACGGCAGCTCATGAATGATGCAGACTTTTCCATTGCTGTGCCGGAGTGTGCAAACAACACTCCAGAAACACTGCTCGTCACCCCTGTGTCTCCTCCTTCAGCTGTCCCAGTCCCTTCACTCACACTCGCATCGTTTCCTTTATGA